>NC_089792.1:22563698-22623698 GCF_040412425.1 Macrobrachium rosenbergii
TATGTTAATAAATACGAAGCCGAAAATGGAGATTTCGGGCTCTTTCTTTACAAATATAAATGAAATGTTTCTTAATATTTACTTAAGTGTTCATATATTTTGGAATGTTACATTCGTTGCTAAGCTAATGCAAATCAAGCTGCGATACCATGTTAATATCTGATGTTCTTTTCTTTCAGTTGTTCTTATTTTTCTTATGATTTATAAATATCGTTCAGAAGACTACACACAGACACACACACATATATATATATACATATACATATATATATATATATATATATATATATATATATATATATATATATATATATATATATATATATATATATATATATATATATATATAATATATATATATATATATAATCATATATAATATATATATATATATATATTATATATATAAGTAATCAACACAATAAATTTCTACCTTTGGGGATCTGTGTTAATTTCTGTACCATGTGATTGTGTGTTAATTGCTTCTATCATATTTACGTAGAAGGGATAATTCAACTGAAATGCGAACAGCTGGATCACTGCGGGGTCGGGAAGCTGGGTAAAGTACGCTGGTATGGGAGGCAGTAGGCCTGCCCAGGTAAAGGCCTTAGTACAGTGGTACTTAGGTTTCAACTTCTTTTATGACCTCTACGGTCCGCTTGGTAGCACTCTTGCCTTTGAATTGAAAGACCTGGGTTCGATTCTGATGTGAGTCAGAAATATGATATATATATGTATATGTATATATATATATATATATATATATATATATATATATATATATATATATATGTGGTATATATATATATATATATAATTCTGACAGCATCTAAATGGGGCCACACGTATAAGAAAAGAGTTGAAGCTTTTAAATGATAATTTAAATGGAGATTAAGGGAAAATCAAGGATTAACTTAATAGAATATAATTACAAAAATCAGGAGAGATGTACACAGGAGCTTAATCATTAGCTCTGTGGTACTTTAATTAACATTAATTCACAGAGCAAATAGTGCCACTAGTAATTCAATATGAGATAAGATTCTCTAGAATATCTCAAGATTAAGCAGGATCTTTTAGGTAGAATAATCACAATGGATTTAAGAACCTCTAAACTTAGCCTTAGGTGAACAGTACCTTTCAGTAAGTATAATCACAATGGATTAAAGGACCTCTAAAATTAGATTAAGATTAACAGCATCGTGCAACATAGGGTCACAACTAAATATATCTTCAGATGTAAAATCTTGAAAGAATCTTCTCACATGGGAGGATTGGGAGATGGCACCTTGGACAACAGATGGTACACAGCTGCACAATCACCTATTCTGCAATATAAAACACACTGTCACTCAGTTGCAAAACAATTAACACCTTCACTTTAGGAATGCTGAAGGCTGAGATGGAGATCACACAAAGAACAAATAAAATACAAACTGGTTAACACTTCTGAGTTATGTTACACAAGTAATTACACCACTTCATGTAGACTCTGAAGGATAATGCAAGGGGAGTGAATATGAGAGCAGTAAGAAATATAGTTAGAGAAATGTGCGTCGAACAACTCCAGTTCCCAACTGTACCTTTGTCCTGTAGACGAGATATTTCTTGATGTTGAAGCCAGACTCTGAGTTTAATGCAAGGAGGATCGGATCTGAACAGCACACAAAAGTTACTTTTGTGGGAAAGAAGGAGGGAGGCAGGGAGACCAACTGTCAAAGATTCTGTCTGCTTTGGTCTGGGGTTGTGAACTGCCCATGTGGCTGGCCATCCTCTCTTTTTATCCATTTCCTCCTGCCCCATCCGTCTTTGTTCAAGCGATGGTGACCGTTAAAAATCTCCCAGCCTCAGGGTCAAGACGCAGGTGTCCTGGAAGATGGAGATCATCAAGCATACAAGGAGAGAACATTGGGAACAATGGAGAGACATTAAGGACGAGAAGGTGGGCCAGGGCATGAGGTGTCAGCCGTACGATGCTGCTGGTGTGGTCCAGGGAGCGCTACTTCACACACTGCTTGTGGTCCTATATGACCTATATGTATATATATTTGTTATTTAGAATCTACTGGTCATGGATATTGCCCGTATATTAATAAATAAATACATACATATAAAACATGTGTTGCATTCTTATGGTATTTGATATATAAAATCATTATATACACATTTTTTACACATATTTATATATATATATATATATATATATATATCAGTATATTTATATATAAAATCACTTGTATAGTGATTATAAGCAATATATATACATTTTTATATATATGTATACACACATATATATATATATATATTATATATATATATATATATATATATATATATATATATATATATATATATATATATATATGTGTGTGTGTGTGATATCTATCTACCTGCATCTCATGTTTGCATCATACCAATAGATTTTTCGCATGCAAATTTTCGTGGTACAAGGGATCCAAAAATTGTGGTTTTCCGCCTTACCCACATTCTAAAACAGGGCATGTTTCTCTCTTACCTCTCTGGAACTTTCGTAGTTGATCGTTCAATTAAACACCTTCCCAGTGACTTTGTGGAAATTGACTTCGTCTCTTTGAGAATGGAATGGAACTCCAGACTTTCTTTTGTTGCCTTTCTCAGGCTGCAGAGGCTGGGGAGGACGTGTTTACTTCGCCAGATTAACTTCTTGGTGATAGATGTTGAATTCCTTTAAACTTTTATTTTGAGAAAATTAACATATGAAATTTCATGTTGTTTTAGGTAAATACAACAAGTTACATCAAATATTGGAAAATATTTTCATTTTATGAGTGTAAGAAAGTATGCTTGGTTAGGAACAGCTATTCTATAAAAAAAAAAAGTAGGAAGTATTGTGGAAAATGTTTTCACTTGCGTTCTATATAGTGGAGCAGCTTAATGTCATTTTTGGCCATAATCATTCATTTGATGATACAAGCATGAAATTTGGTGTGGTATGAATATACTCTGTACGTCACTTTTTGAGAAAAAAGTGCTAGCCATCAAAAATTACAATATGGCCGCCAGCACACCAAAAACAGCCATAAACCATAAAAATACTGATCTCTGTCCATTTATTTCCAACTTTTGCTACTAAAAAAGGATACTAATGAAGGGAAGGCAAAGAGGATATGGTCTTTCTGTCTGTGTAATTTCCCAAAGGGTTGCAAACTACAGATCCGATCTTGCAGTCAAGTCAACACTATTGTTCCTGAGGCAGGGGGATTCTGCAGGCAGCAATGGGGCAAATGGAAGGTTTTGGCACCAAAAAACCGGCTCCTTTGGGCTGATGAAGCTCAGTGTCAGAGCAAAGACTACTCATACTGTATATGAAAAGGAAAGCTCTAAAATTAAACTATGGAGGTAGAGCCAAGAGAGTGCCTGTCGCCCACTACCAGGCTGATGACGGACACTGCTCTGAAACTCAGCATGGGGTTCATTATCAGCTAAACTGCAAGTTTAGTATCCCAAATACTATCAAATCAGCCCCAAAGAAATTAGATAGCTGCACCTGAACTGACAGGTTGTGCCAGCGAGGGAGAGCCAAGCCAAGGATGATGGGGGCTTTAACGTTATCCAGATAGTTTACAGATTGCACGGGATTTAAATGATATTGGATGAACGATGGGGTTAGGTGTAGGGCAACAGCTCGAACCTAACTGTATCCCATACATGAAAGTGAGCAAAGGTGGTAAAAGGATAAACCCTCGGCCAGCTCTACTTAGTTCAAAGTATCTTATCATGGATGCCAAACCAAAAATGCAGACTGACTGGGTTGTCTTTGTCAAGAGGACAAAAGTTTTCTTTAACTGGCAAAAAATGACTCTGCTTCATGTTCTTATTGCTGTTTCATGTTCTTATTGCTGTGCCAGTATCATTCAATCCAGCACGGTTAGATAATGGAAAAGGCATAGAAACTACATTGAACGAAATAAAGCAAAATATCATAACATCTGCAGACTTTTGTTTAAGAATACCAAATTGAAAAGAGCGCAGAAGAGAACAGTGACTCCCAGTACATCATGCACAGAAGAAAACCGTGGAAAGAGTTCAAGAACCTCAGGCCCTCCAAAGGTACAATGCTTTTTGTGTGAAGAAGAGGATGAAATATCAAATTTAAGACAAGCAATGACTGCAGCTGAATGGAAAGGCTCACTCATATGCAAGACCTAAACCTTGGAAAGCTCCTTGCAAAGTTAAGTGCTGGTGATGTTGCTCAAGAACTGAAGCAGCACCCACGATGCTTGGCAGACTTATACAACCCAGAGAGACCACATCTTAATGAGATAAAGCAAGAGGAGAATCTCCATGATCAGTGGAAAGAGTTATATCCTGTGGTTTTTCTGAACTTGTTATCTACATCATTGATAGCAAGGTTACTAATAAAGAAACATCACCTGTAATATTCAAACTTACTGATCTAGCTTCCCTTTACAAGCGCCGGCTACAACAACTAGGTGTAGACTTCCCAGACGTCAATACCACCAGCTTATAAGAGCAGTTGCTCTCTAGGATCCCTGAGCTTCAGGCCCATAGGAAAGGCGTGATGTTCTTCTATCATTCAGAAAAGACATTGGCACAATTCTGTCTGATGCTAGTAAGTACAGTGAAGCTATTCATCTGGATAAAGTTGCAGATATCATTCTAAGAGAAATGCTTGCTCATGAGACAAAATTCAGTCAAGATTTACAAGAAGGATTGGAAAGGAAGCTGTTCCACAGGCACTTCTACAATTTGTTTGCAGCATTGAGCATGGTGTTGACATCAGGTCCCGTCTGGACCATGGTGTTGTACTGTCAGATGTTGCTATTGCACAACTTTTACTATACAACTGCTACTCTAAGCATATTGAAGGATCAAAAACCCGCAGGCATGCAAAACACCGTGAAACACCTTTTCCCATATATGTCGGGATGAAAGTGTTTGCCAGAACAAGAAAAAGAGAATTAATTGATAAGCTTCATGAGAATGGAATTAGCATATCATATGACAGAGTGTTGGAAATATCAGGACAGTTAAGTGAGAGTGTAGTAAAGCAGTATGTGGAAGATGATGTTGTGTCCACCTATTTTGAGTAAGGGATTTTCATAACTTCTGCTTTAGAGAATATAGACCACAATCCAACAGCTGCAACAGCCACTACATCCTTCCATGGTACAAGTATTTCATTGTTCCAGCATCCAAGTTCAGAGGAAGAAGGGGAAGTATGCACATTGCCCAATACTGCCTGGAATTGACTAAATGTGGATGCAAGACGGACAGTGGTGGAAGGTGCACCTGTTAAAAGATAGGAGTAGACTGTACTGCACTCTGTAGCTGCCCTTGTCATGCATCTTCAGGAGTCTAAAATACTGATGTTCAACAATCTAGAAGGAGAACAGACTCTAATATATATACCATAATCATAATTCTCAAGTTTGGACACAGTTAATAATGAGTTAGTATATTTGTCACTTATATAAATTTTTCAAATTATATTTATGAACAAATGGCTGCAAACACTGATAGAAATCAAGTTACGTGGACAAATATGTAGAAATCAAAGAAAGTTAGATTAATTTGGCATATTAGGCTTACCTGACGGACATCTTGGAAAATGGCCGACAAATTGGATTCCTGAATGGTAAGGACTGTTCTCCCAAGTAAAGTCTGCAATATCATGGTAAAGAGCCTCTAATTTATCCCAATAATGATTTAACTTTGGCCATTTATACAAAAATATATTGGCACTTTTTCACGATAATCGTCATTTGGCGGCCAACTTGGAAAATGGCCACCTAAGGGAATTTCAGGTGGCTAGCAATTTTTTCTGAAAATGTGCCCGCCAGTGAGTATTTCTGCCAAATTTCATGCTTGTATCATCAAATGGACGATTGCATGGCCTATCTGCTCCACTAATATTAAAGCAGTGGCAAAAAATTTTCCGTAAATACCTTTCTAGTGGATTCAATTTTATTTTTTAATATAAAAAGGGTATGAATGAGTATGTACGCATTGTGTATAAGAATAGGTATCGTGAAAAAGGTTTTACAACTATGAAAACCTGTACGAATGGCTGTTAATTGGTACAGAATTCCTATTACGAATTCTGGCTTCCTGAGAGAAGCCAGGAGGGAGGAAGTTTTTCTTTTTGAGAAACCCGACCCTGTATTAAATGTATGTCATGGTACGTACACATATATTTAATGTAATTCTCTCCATTGTGAGTCAGATTGAAGTTTCATTGAAACAGACAGGAAAGTCTTAATAATAGGCAATAACTTTAATTTATTTTGATAAAATTATACAAAAATTGAAAAATGTCATGAAACAAAACGTGTAACATTAAGAAAAGTCAATTAATAACCGGATTTAAGAAAATATATAATATTAATTTATTTTAATAAAATATGTACTATATATATAATTGCAAACAAATAAAATGTCTTCTGAAATAAGCTTAAAATTGTGTAACATTAACAAATGAGAACAATTAGATCTATGAACCGGATCTAACAAAAGTATTATATATATATGTATGTATATATATATATATATATATATATATATATATATATATATATATATATATATATATATATATATATATATATATATATATACACACATATAGTCTCTTCTGAAAAAAGCTTTGAGAGTATTGCTTGATCAGTATTTTTTTTTTCTCAACTTTACCTGAGCACAAACATTCTCTAAAAATATATTATTTCACAGTCTATGCAATTATACTGACATTGTCACACGCACACATACGATCAGAGGGAGAGAGAGAGAGAGAGAGAGAGAGAGAGAGATTGGGCGCGGGCTGTAAATCTTGCAACAAGTATAACTCTGGAAAAGGATGTCTGCATCCACTGTAGATATGCTTTGACAAGCATATCTGTAGCTGTAACCCTTTACCACCTTCAACCCTAACAGACCATTAAAACTGAAGAAACTTCTATAGTTGGATGCATTCATAACCTTTAATGTAGATTTTTGCCAGGACTGACGAAAATAATCGACCATTCATTGAAAATAAATTTATTAGAATTTTTATGGATTCCCCCCCACCTCCCTACTGTGTTTGTTCTCATATGCATATCATTAGTACTAATGGTTTTTACAGTCGTGAAAGTTCAGCCAGCATTCCAGTGCCAAGACTCCACCAGATGGGAGTAATATGGGTGGTCGGATGATAATTAGATAATTCTCTGCAATATCTGACCACAAAAATAAACATTCTAGACTGAGTTATTATTGCTTTTGCATATAAACCGTTCGTTGTAATTCATGTGTAATGTCAGGGGATGAAAAATTTCAACTAAGATATGTTTCCTTGGTCATTTAAAGTATCCTGTATATTTTGTAAATTCTATTCTTTTACGTTAATGCAATCATTACTGGACCTTTGAAGCTTTTGCATTATTTGATATAATCTGCTGCTGATCTGTTTTAGAACTTAATAGATAATCTCGCGCCGTCAATAAAAATCAACGTATTTTAGATGTTTGTCTTAGCTTGCTGTAGCATAAACGAAGCTTAATTATGCTTTAAATGAGCAAAATTTCACTTATTGTATTTATAAACAAAAAAGAATGATTTAAGAACATATTGTTGTAATGAGAAACCCTATCTGAACACTATAATGATCTATATTTTACACACTAAAGGGGATAACCAGATTATCATTTCTACACCTTAAGCCTTCAACATAAATCTTTACATGAGATCTTTTTCTTTCACGTATATTTAACTCTTCTTAAGCTGTGATGGCTAATTTTTATGACTGCAGCCTTGTATAGGCAGTCCCCGTTTACAGTTTATGGTTTTCCCAAGGCTTCATTCATCATAATTATAATGGGAATAAATAGCACTTTGGCATAAGTCCAGGTAGCGGCGAAATCGATTTTAACGTTATTAATTTAATGCATAAAACTTACAGTGGCATAAGTCATTTTGTTTTAAATTTTACGGCGCCGAAAAATCGGGTTAAAACGACGTATTTATGATTAATGATCTCGATATAAAATTTTTCATTAAGTCTTTTTCTTTGTATATTTATCTGCTGTGCCTAATTTTTTTTTTTAGTCCATGATGGTTTTTCCCAAGGCTTCATTCTGTGTGAGATTTTCTTGCAGACGATTTTAACTTTATTAATTTGCTGCATCAAACTTAGGGCTTATATTTTGTTGCAAATTTAAAAATTCATGATTAAAGTTAATGATGATATAAAATTTTATGAAGTTTATATGCCACAATTCATATTTAATGGAGAAAATCAGCTCATGAAATATCAAGAAAATATTTTTAATTGGTGACATTAGTGATTCTTCTGGATAGCCTGTGAAAAATAGAGTTATAATCTTAGTATTTTTTTATATAATGTAAAAAAGAATTACAACGAAAATTCAAGTAATAGTACCTAAAAATTCACTTTTGTTTCTTTAATTTAACCATTCTTCTCACCTTTTTGGATTCTACATGTATGAAGAAGAGACAGCAACTGTCGCGTAAGCGTAAGGCGGAGAAAACATTGAGAATAAAACAAGACAAAATAAAGGCACTGCCTCTCGTAAGAAACGCAACTTAAGACTGTAGGATCTGTCAATATAAAAGGAATATCCTATAAACAAGTCACAGGCCCTTGCATTTGCAAAAACTGCACAGGAGGTAAAAGTGAGGAGAAGTGAAAAAACGAGTCTCCTCTCTCTCTCTCTCTCTCTCTCTCTCTCTCTCTCTCTCTCTCTCTCTCTCTCTCTCTCTCTCTCTCTCTCTCTCTGGGCGTGTGTGTGTGCATATGTGTGTATGTGTTTGTGATTGCAATATAGCTGTGAAGAGTTGAAATCTTCAATAATTTTTGTCAGACAATTTTCCAGTTAATTCACTTGCTGACTATCATCCATATTTATAAAGAGAAATAGAGTCTGATAAATCGGGTAAATGTCCTATTACCATGTAAACTCCAGTATGTAACAGGGCATATAGACACCTGCTCCCACATGAGCACGTGCAGGTGAGTCTGGGCTAGGGTGGTTTGTTCATGTAGATAGAATGGAGACTATTAGTTTCGTGAAGTGATGAAGCATGGATGGTGTGAAACAGGCATTGAACAGGAATAGCCAAGTTATTAACAGTTATGAAGCTTGTTTACCAAAGATCCCATTGTACCTAGTGAAATTGACCCATGGATTGTTGTATGTATATATTTCAGCCTGAAAAGCAACAACAGCGAAAACATTGTGTAGCGATAGTGAGGATGGGTATGCTTCAGCCCTAGTAAAAGGAAAAGCACTTCGTTGCAACGAGAAAATCTGTTTTTTGTGAATATCCAATCTTGAGAACTTGTATCCAAATGGGAATTGAGCTCCATGCCTTTTTGAATCCTAATGAAGCTATAATGAAGAGACCAGAATCTTCCACTCTAATTCTATGGCTAATTATTTTCAAAGATTCCATCTATTCTGAACTTCTTACTCCGCCTTCTAATTCCCTGATCTTCCCTCGATTTTGTACAGTTGCTCTGGAAAGTTCTGGCACACTTTTCAGTACATTTCGTTCTTAACTATTAAAGTCACATAGAAACCAAACTTTACAATGAAAATAAGATAACTCTGCATACGAACAATATAATTTATAAAATTGGCAGAAAAGTTACAAGAATTAACAAAGTTTAATGAAAAATTTTGAAACCCAAAACTGTCGTTCGACGAAAATAGAGAAGTGAAGTACGGAAGACGTGGATCTACAAAATCTCAATAACTGTGAACATTAGCTTTTACTTTTACATTCAGATATTTATGTTCAAGACTAAAGTAAGTATATTATTGCCTATATATCTAGAAATATTCGTTGCAATCTAAAAGGAATAATATTAACTCCGTGTTTGAGTGTCACTTCATCATGACGTCACTCATCGTGTTGGCGGGAAAACAAACCATTTAATATGTATTAATTTAACTCAGTCAACTTATTTATTATTATTCATTATTGAAGTTAGTTATTAGACCTACGCAGCTTTGTATATATTATTTAATAAATGATGAAACACGCACTGAATGATGCTCACGGTTACCATCGCTGTTGGCGTCCCTGCAACACACGAGAAGCGCTAAGACAGTAAAAGTTGAATAAAAAAAAAAATGAACCATGTAGAATATAAAGAGGGCAAGCCTAACAATCTCCGTAAGAAGGAGTCAGTTAAGATGAAATTTAGCTTTTTTTTATTTTTTGTAAGTCTGTTATAACAATCATATTGCTTTATTTCATAATGTTCCGTTCAAAAGAATGAAGGCTTTATTGTCATAACGTCTGTCAAATGAATTGGGCATTTATATTATTATAAGTCTGTTATAAACATTAGACCTTTATGCTTCTCTTTATAGGCCTGTAACAAATATGACACTATATTATTATAGGTCTAAAATAAAGATTTGATCTTTATACCACTGTAGGTCTACCATATGAATTGGATATTTGTATCAGGATAGGTCTATTATATGAATCAAGGTTTTATTTCATTACAGAACTATTATATTTAGTGCATATTTTACAGGTACTTTCTTTAATTCTAGTATTCCTTTGATAATGATCCATCCATACTTCACACAGGTGTTAAATGTAAATTATTATTTGGATACTTTTGTACATACAGAGATAGGGGTAGGCCCAGGGTGTATGCTCATTTTCTTCTTTTTCATCAAAATTACAATTTTCATCATCTTTTCACAATCGTTTTATCACTTTCAGGAACAAAATAAACATTTGTGAAAAGATAGTGGGTTCAGTGTCTAAGAGATTGTATGTTAAAATGACAAAAGGGTTCATACTTGAGTAACTGAGAGAGAGAGAGAGAGAGAGAGAGAGAGAGAGAGAGAGAGAGAGAGAGAGAGAGAGAGAGAGAGAGGTGCACGGATCTTTAAATTCTTCTATATTTATAGAGTTTTAAGTAGTAATGGTTTGACTATGCACTGCATCCATTTTTTTAATCATGTACTTATTTATTTACATTTATTTCTTATAAGAGACGTAAAGGTCTATATGAAAAGTTTTTTATTGACTGTAAATTGATTGTTGAGTACGAATAAATATATTTATATTATACTCGATATTTCATTTACGTAATATCGTAAAGGACAATGTCGTAGTTAGTCACAGTTTGGTTACAACAAAAGAATGGGAATTTATTTTAAGAGAAGCGAGCAGCATAGCTTATACACCACGAAGCTCTCTCTCTCTCTCTCTCTCTCTCTCTCTCTCTCTCTCTCTCTCTCTCTCTCTCTCTCTCTCTGTTATATTATTGCCATCTGGTAAAAAACCAATAAGAAAATAAGGAAAACAGAAAGAAATTTTATGATAAAAAAAACAGCGCACCCATTTTGTCCTCTATGAGTTTACTTTTCCCCTCAGGAAAGTTGCCAGTTATTGTTTTGTAAACTCTTTGTCCGAAACGCTCTGAAAAGTCTGCCAGAACTTTCCAGAGCGACTGTACCATTAAAGACTGCATGGCTCTTTTATCATAGGGTATTAATTGTTCGAATTTAGGGTCTTATATACTTTGATGTCTTTAGCACATTTTTGCCATACGTTCATTCCTTTGAAGGCTTACACCAGCCCAGCTTATCTTAATCTACGGCAAGACCTGTAATCCTGAAAATAAATGAAAATAAATTTTAAGAATGTTTGTGGAAGTGAAAGAGTGATCATTGTTTTGAGATACTTTGGTCATGGGAAGGAACTGGTGAATGAGTAATTTAGTGAAAGAAATGAATAGTAACAGAAGCGTTGTGGAGAAAGAAAGGCTTAATATCATTGAAGGCAAGGAACACAGGAAGTGAATGGTGTAATTTATGTAAGGTTTTCCATGCAATCGTGACGAGCCTTCTGCGTTGTAAGTTGTATGTTGATTCATGTCGTGGAAGTTTTCTGCGCTGGGGCTCATCTTTGATTCAGCAGTTAGAAGAAGGACGGTGCAGTGACTGTCCTTTGTATTGTCTACTCTTTAACCTTCCTGGAAATATAAATAATATATGGTATATATATACATATAATATATATATATATATATATATATATATATATATATATATATATATATATATATATATATATATGTATATATATATACATATATATATTATATTATATATATATATGTATATATATATATATATGTATATATATATATATTATATATATATATATATATATATATATATATATATATATATTTTTTTTTTAAATATATGTGTATACATACATACATAATGAGTGTGTATTTCTGTGTGTGAGTGCGTCTGTCTGTGAATTTTTCTGCTCGAGAAATAGACAGTATCGTAACATAATGCAAACAGCATACGAAAGTAGGGAAAAGGCTTTAATGTAATTCCTTTGCCTTTTCAGCAGACCCATGTTGGCAGTAGGAAAGCCTTGTTCGGAAATGACCGGCAAAGGGGAAGTCAGACACGCTCAAATGCGCACATTTACCGCCTTCTTTTCGCATTGAAAGCCGTTGCAGTACCAGTAAATTCAAATGGGGCAATCGAGCAGAGATTCGGCGTACCCATTTTTTCTCAGACAAGAGAAAGCAGTGACCTAAGGGAGCGCAAAATCTCTCGGTTGCGGCCTGTAGGCGAGGGAACCACAGTAAAGCAGCGGTAACATATAACCGGGATTGTGTGTGTGCGTGGGGCCGAGGGGCGGTGGGGGGTTAAAGAACTGAACTGGTATAGTCGGCTTCCTCCTCCGTCGTGAAATCGTTTTTCAAACGCAACCTGATGGTAAGCGAAGGCTCTCCTTTCAAACGCTCTCCTTCCTAAGGTGCTCGTGCATCGCGGGATAAGGTTTTGGCAGAAAGGCTCCACGGCAGAATATCATGTGGTACAAAAGTCCTGCTGACGGTTCCTTGCCAGGTTAGTAAAGTTAAGCTGATATTACACGACGTAAATATCAAATAAATTTCACTTTTCAGATCCACACTCTCTCTCTCTCTCTCTCTCTCTCTCTCTCTCTCTCTCTCTCTCTCTCTCTCTCTCTCTCAGCTCCATCCCTTTCGTAGAGATAAACTATAAAATGCTTTCAAAGTAACAGGGAGTCAAATGCAATTGAATATATAAACGTACAACATAGCGAGCATTAAGAGGCTACAAGCTTTCGCCAAGGCTGCTCGCTCGTAAACTCACAGCTCCAACCCTTAAAGGTCCATTTCCCAGGTATGCATCACTATCAGAACCGAATTGCTTGTTCTCAGTCATCAGGACCAACAGTGATGAAATTTTCAAATAATTAAAAACTCTTATATATTTTTCGTAATCGTGGAAAAAAAAATGCGAAGCAAGAAATCGCACGAGAAACAGACTCTTGTCCCAGGAGGTAATATTGTTCACCGAGCAGAGATTCCGTAATTTCCTCATCCTTTCATATTTTCTCGTTTGTGTAAGGAAGCGGATTAGAACTAGCTTTATAATCTCTTAAAAGAAATTACAGCTATGGACTTACCAGCGTAAATTAGTCAGCGTTGCTAAGAACGCTACAAGGTGCTGGATGCATTTATGTCATCCAGTAGCAATAATTATGAAATCATGAATTATTTTTGCAGTCAGAATTTTGATTCATTTGAATGTCAAAAACATGAAAAAGTTTTTCACCATTTAATAACTAACACCCTCATGTCTTATGCCTAGAGAAAAGGTGGCTGAAAGAGCAAAATCCTCAGAGAAGCCACACGAGACTGGGGAGGGAACAGATGTTTCGCCGTTAACAACAACGCATGTAAAGCTATTTTGGCAATAAGCGAGGCTCAAGTTGAAAAAGAGGCATAAAGCCATATTCGGGAAGTTGGCCACAAAACTTTTATTACATCTTTTCCTTCTTCTTCTTCTTTAATTGTTTAGTAGGTAGTGCCATTTATATCTGTCTCTAGATATATATTCTACCTTCGAAAAACACAAAAATGCTCCGTCAATTGGAGAGAGAGAGAGAGAGAGACCGAGAGAGTTTATATTGCTAGGGGTACATGTGAATATGATTGGGTAACTTGGAAACTGCTTAATTCCTTGATCGGAAAATCTACTAAAGATCTGTGTCTGTCGCATTATTTTCTCTAATCTGGTCCTTGATCTCTGAATGATGCAGAATTTTTCAACTCAAAATATGTTGAAATGATTTTGATTTTATGACTCGTATGTTTATAGCAAGTGGTTCATTTCTCTTTTGCCTTTTCATGGTTTATTTCAAACGTTATGAAAAACTAGAACCATAAAATACTGTAGCAATAATGCTGCAGAATCTTCCAAAATCTTACTGACGTCAGAAGCAACTCCGGTGTTCCAAATAATTCAGCGAGCAGTCCTCCTTGTCGCTAAATACCGGCGTAAAACTTTAAGGCCTTGCAAAATTTCTTCCCCTTCTCTCTAAATGTCTTTGTTGGTCTGGGCATCACGACTGCAGTGGAATTGTGCAACCCCAAACCTCTTATTTTACGGATGTTAACAAATAAACAAAAAGGTTCATCCTTAATTCAGGGGGGCTTTTGTGAACTGAGAATTTCATTTTGAAATATGCATCAGTCGTATAATAATTGGCTTATCAAGAAATTAAAATCTTAAATATAAGATTTTAATTTCTTTACGGTTTTAATTTCTGGATGGAGTAAAAAAAAAAATGGATATTACAAATGTTTATGACATGTCTGTAAAGCACTTGATTCTCATTTGACAGAGATTTTGATTAATTACAGCTGTTTGAGAATAAATATTTAATGTGTTTTATTTGCAAGTACGTGTTGTATTCGCCCTCTTGCCGCAGAGATTTATGATTTCAGGGGAAGATGTATTATAGAAACCTTATGCATTTTCAAAGAGAAAATTTAGACACGTAGAAATACGACCAGTGGAAGATGCTGTAAGTTACACAAGCTAAAGCAAAATAAAATTCAGTTACTCTTTGGTATCCACACAATTAACCCAATCAGGAAATTGTTTTTCTTTTTATTTACTTTATTTTTTTCTTCACTTATCCCCGCTCTCATAGCCCCGGAAACTTTTGCAATTAGATAAGACTTCAGCCACATGTTTCTGCGGCTTTGTTCCGCAAAGAAGACGACGCTTTAATAAGAGGAAGAAATCTTTGGACTTGCAGCCGAGAATGAAAAGAATTCTGGGGACGTCGTGATATAATTAAGCGAATTTCCTCCCCCCACCTCTTCTGGCCTTCTCAATAGATTAGTGGCTGCATTTACTTGAAAATGTCGTTTAAGCCTTGTCTTTAGATAAAAACATAAACATAATTATGTTTTATGATACCAAAGAGAGAATAAAAAAATGTGACCTCTTATTCATGAGGACAAAATCAATGTAAAGGTTGTCTGTCATTGAAAAAATGTATACCTTCGGTAAATAACCGACTAACTGAAAATGAATGAACATTGTCCACGGAAATGAGAATGGGATGTTACGCCATTTGTTTACATGATCTCTGACTAGAAAAGAACTAGGAAATGAAAAAGAATGAAAATTTCTATCCAGTTCGAAAGATATAAGACTGGCAAAGTCACGTGACTGCTTATAGAAAATGAATGGCAAATTTACTTTTATAAATTATAGAAAATTAATTCATTTAATCTGCCATTTATAAATGAAATAGTAAACTCTGCATCAGTGCCCTTGACAACCATTTTGTAAGTATTTTGTACACTACATAGATCTGAGCTCTTGTCATCCTCCATCCACTAGTTTGGGAGCATGTGTTGTACTCTATAAACAACGGTAAATGTTCAGGATCTTATACTTCTTGATTCGCTTACCTTCTTATTTGCCCCTTCCTTTTTCTTTTTCACCTCTGATGACTCTTCGTTCCGCCACCAGGACTGCTTTTCAATTTGTGTTTCAGCCTACCGGTTTTTGTAAGACCTCTCTCTACAGCTTTCCAGATTACTCCCCTGTTTTGTGACTTGTTTTTAAATAGTCACTGCTTCATCACCATTCCCTTGAGCCACCTGTCCGACATTTCTGAAAAGTCTTGCTGCTTTAGCACATTTTTCTTAAAACCAAGAAATGACCGTGAAGTTTTAAGGATCTTCTTGCTGTTTCTGTGAAGTATCTATCACAACTGCAGATCTGTACGTATCTACAAAATTTCCATATGTCATCTTAAAGTTTTCAACCTCCGTCAAGGTGACACTTCTGCAGATTCACAGAGCTGATTGATTGTCTCTTCTGTTACTTCTATAGCTTAACAGTTGCCCTGCTCTTTTTACAAAATGATAAGAAAGAATTGCTGACCATTTCCAGTTTGAAATGAATTTAAAATCATTCCTCTCCCTCCTCAGCCATCATATTACAATGTTTTCTAATATAATTTCCTTTAACACAAGACAAGTAATTATATCTCGTGTCAGATTATTTTCAGTTATATTCCAGTAGTATTTTTTTAACACAGGGCAAGCAAGTCTTTGTGTCTTGTGTTTAGTTATTTTCAGTTAAATTACAATAGTTTTTTCTTTAACAAATGCAAGTAAGTCTTTGCAACGTGTGTCAGATTATTTTCAGTTATATTGCAATTGTATATCCTTTAAAGCAAGGCAAATAAGTCTTTGTGCCGTGTGTCAGATTATTTAAATTCTATTCCAGTAGTATATTCTTTTAAGATAAGGCAAATGAGTCTTTGTGTCGTGTGATTATTTACAGTTATATTTCCAGTAGTATGTTCTTAAAATAAAGCAAGTAAGTCAGATTATTTGCAGTGATATTCCAACAGAATATTCTTGAAAACCTGGCAAGTAAATCTTTGTGTCTCTATCAGATTCTTCTAAAATCCTTTTGCTTTTGGAAACGAACTGTTTAAAACTAACGAATGTGTAACGTGCTAAACACACATTAACTGTTTCTTTTCTTTTTACAGGTGTGAATTTTGTGTATCAATCTGAGGACATCTTAGACACAGAAGCCTAAAAATATAATCGCATAAGACTCACTGTCCTTTGAAGAGACTGTTTTCTTTGACCCCCAAGAACTATTTGCGCATGTTAGGTGCAGGCCCCTGTGCGCGGAACAGTGTAATCGCTTAAAGGGGAACCGAATGTGGTTTGCACATTATACTTACTGTACGTTCCCAATACTCAGAGAACTGCTTGTGCTCGTTCATTTAGGCATTCCGACGAATTGATATCATTCAGGTGTCTGACCTGTTTTCTAATACTCGGCTCCCTGTAGTGAGCAATTGAGGACTGAAACCTTGTAAAATAATGATAAAGATAAAAATGGAAATAAAGACAGTTATTTAATATGCATTTGAACGATGCTGAATAAGATGATCAAGACCTGAAAACTACGTAGTTGCGTTTCGTCAAAGAATTCTTCTCTGATACATACCGTAGAAAAGCATCAGCTCGCTTCACACAGACATGGCGATCAACGTAGTTCTCCCCATTCTGATTCCATTAGAGGAGGACCTTCGTAATGGTAAGTACATATTTTTATTCATTATTTACTTACTTTTAACGGTTATTTTTAGCCCAATACAGGGCCGTTTTTATTTCATATTTATATATATATATATAATATATATATATATATATATATATATATATATATATATATATATATATATATATATATACATATACAGTGTATATATATATGTATATATGTATATATATATATATATATATATATATATATATATATATATATATATATATATATATATATATATAGTGTGTGTGTAGTCAATCCTGAATAATTCATAATTAACATGAAATTTCTAAGACTATAATATATATATGTATATATACATAATTTATGTATATTTATGTATGTATGTGTGTATATATAAATATACAGGTATGTATGTATAAATATTAATATTTATCATTTATATCATGAAATCTTGCATTTTTAAAGACACTGAATCTAATTATCATAAATGTGGACAAACAGAAGTTCTGTATTCTTTTTTTATTTTGATTTTATTAATATAGTTGTTGTTACTATATCAGAAATATCACAGATTCTCTTGCTTCTTAACTAAGTACAGTAATTATATTTATATATATATATATATATATATATATATATATATATATATATATATGTATTTATATATATATATATAAATATATATATAATATACACATATATATATATATATATATATATATATATAATATATATACACATGTATATGTATATATATGTACACACATATATATATATATATATATACACATATAATATATATATATGTGTGTGTATATGTCCTTAACACCAAGTAAATCTGTAGTATTTCTGGCGAAGTAACCACGATTGTATTAATTAAATCAAGATTAAAAAAAAATGTAATACTTCTCTATGTTCACACTTGTCTTCTTTGAATTTTTTTAAAAATGAACGATTTCATGATGTAAATGATACATAGAAACAGAAATAGAAAACACTGGATATTTTAACACCCACAAGCAATGAATATAAATATATATATATATATATATATGTATGTATGTATATATATACGTGTGTGTCATACTGTATCACACTGAGTACGTAGTGGAGGGTAAAAAGTAGTAGGGCCGAAATTTGTGACAATTTCATTGACCATTTTATTCATGTAAAGCATAACTTTGATATATTTAAATAGGACAAAGTGATACGCAGTTCGTTACCGAATAAGCTTATTAGCTATGGATGATTGCGCTCTCAAACAAAAAAAAATTGAATTTTATTTGGTAATCCGATCGTCAAAAGCTGCAGTGAATCGTCAGATTATATTACCTTGTTTATATGAGAATTGCGATGATCAACCCTAATCAGGAAACGTGACCGATGACTGGAACAATCTCCTCCGTGGAACGTTCCATAATTATTTTGTGAGCTAAATGTTCAGGTGCTTGAATTTTTCATTGATGCTCGCGTGCGGCATTAATCAGCTCGTTAGGTCTGGTAGTGATTTATTTATTATAATTCATTACCTCTTTACGTACTGTTAATTCAGTCACACATAACGTTTTTTGATGTCAATAAATCAGTCCTTCTGTCTCTCATGTTTATATCCAGACGAATATCTGATAAAATGTTATTCATAGGTAAGTAATGATTTATTTATAGTTCCGTGTTCATCTCTTATTGATAAAATAACCACCCCTTTTTTCCGTTGTTATATCGTTACATTCTTATGCCGAAGTTACAAGTGAAATATAGGAAATAACATATATATATATATATATATATATATATATATATATATATATATATATATATATATATATGTATATATATATATACGCTCTAGGAAATTAGCTTTAAATCGCATGTCATGATTCAAGATTGAAGTCTTGTCAATGTTTATATATATATATATATATATATATATATATATATATATATATATATATATATATATATATATATATATATATATATATATTTATATATATATATATATATGTATATATCTCATTATATATAAGTATATACATATATGATCATAGTAGTTTTTACTCTTTTCATGCAAATTTTCCTTCCTTCGTGAATTAACGCTGACAGGAAAAGACGAATCCCAATAATTCCAGGGAATTTATTTAATGTTAAAACACTCGGACAAAGTTTTGATTCTACCTTAAACTTTGTCTGCGACAGAAGTTATAAACACAGTAAGTAGATAGTCTGGATTTTTAGGGGCATTTATATTCTCTCTATCTATATCTCTCTCTCTCTCTCTCTCTCTCTCTATATTTATCTCTATCAGCCACAAACACACACTCACATAGTCCTTTTATCCCTGATAGGTCACAAGATTTTATTTTCTTATATTCTCTTGTTATTCATTCTTTTTTCATTATTGGTAACCTTTCCTATTTTATCATTCATTCTCGGCAGCCGTTATCTCAAGATTAGCTCTCCCTATGTGCGATAATGTTCTCATAAATTTAAATGTATCCACACACACACACACACACACACACACATACACATATATATATATATATATATATATATATATATATTTATATATATATATATATATATATTTATCCATCGTATTATATACATACACACATACAATAGATACATATATAAATGCTAAAACATTCACACACACGTATATATACATATATATATACATATAGAATATATGTATTTATGTGTACATACATACATACATACATACATATACTGTATGTCCTCACTCTTCTCATCTGCAGTCGGCAGGCTTGAAAAGTAAAACCCGGACGAAAACGATGGTAAAACGACATCGAAGGGTAGTAAAATAGGTTAATCGAGATGTAAGTTCTACAACTGTAATACTTAAATATATTAGATACTTTATAAATTTAGCAGTGTGTTGCCAGATTAAAGAAAGCAAACCACTGAATGAAAACGCATGGCACTTACTGATTTTATTATTATGTTGAAAATAGTGATAAATTTAGAGAACCATTTTGTTGAGATTACAGTAACCCAAGTATAGTAAATCAATTAAATTGGTATTGGAAAGGCAATTATGGAAATCCAGCCAACCTTTAACTTTCTACCGTAATTTATATCAGAATTTGACATCCTAATGTCACCCGACTTTTTAAAACAAGAATTTATGTAAAAATGATAAAATAAGAAATTTTGGTTGATTGCACAGTTGAAAAAAATATATGTGTGTTAGACTTGGCACGGGGACAAAAGTTGGCGTCCTATCATAGATTCTTGAAAACAGATTAAAACGGAAATTGAAACGAGTATTCTTCTTCAGTCATTTGTTTATATACTATACTGAGAATTGATTTTGCAATATCTACAAATATAGAAAATATATTTTCAGGCTTTGTGCTCTAGCCTGAAAACAGTATTACTTTTATACATATATATATATATATATATATATATATATATATATATATATATATATCGAAATTTTATCACACCGTGATTTGTAAAACGACAATCATGAAGCTAAAATAAGTCGCTTAATATCGAAATTAAGTTCTACAACTCAATATTAAAATCTCCGTTGGAGAATTGTATAGATTTATATAATGTGATAAATGAATTGGAATCGTGGGGACACGAACCCGCGACGAAAGCCACGATTCCAATTCATTTATCATTTATATAAAATAGTGATAAATTTATTGAACCATTTTGACAATTCTTAACGGTAACCCATTTATATTTACAGGTAAAATTGGTATTGGATATTAAGCGAAATTTGTACTCTCTACCGTGATTGTATATCAAATCACGGTGTAATGTCAAAAATTTTATAACAAGAGCTGCGTGTTCCAAACGATAAAATGAACTGTCATGGCGGAGGTGGGTCATTGTCGAGGCTAGTACACTTTCCCCGCTCACGACGGGTAAAAACAGTTAAAACGACATCTCGGCAAGAGATTTTTCTTCCTCTTTTGATGGCTCAATGGTTTACGTCAAATGGAGTCGCTGAAAAATAGGCTTTCGTCGCGGGTTCGTGTCCCCACGATTCCAATTCATTTATCACTTATATAAATTCCCCTTCGGCGACAATTCTCCAACGGAGATATACCGAGGTAGCGTGAATTTCGATATTAAGCGACATTTGTAGCTTCATGATTATATATATATATATATATATATATATATATATATATATATATATATATATAATGTGTTTATGTTTGTAGAAATCAGGAGAGTTCCCACCTAATGAGCATAATACGAAACAAAAAGCAGGAACATTGATGGGTATTAATCATTTTCATCTTAGCCACACTGTCTGGCTCACAACTTCTAACCAATAGTGTTTTCGTTTTACTGGAGTTCAGCCTCATACCCCACCGACTACACCATTCACTGATCTGGTCCATGTCCCGATTGGGGCTGAGGGCAGCTTCATTTCTCATAAGTGGAGACTTGACTACACCCACAAGTGTTGCATCATCGGCATACTGAACAGTCTTGTTTTCCAGGCCAACAACCTCATCACCTGTGTACACTGAAAATAACAGCGAACCAAGAGCACTGCCCTGTGGAACTCCAGAAACAATAAGTCTTGGTTTGCTAAAGATCGTATCAACAGCAACTCGTCACTGCCTACCTGTAAAGAAATCTTAAAGTAATCCTAAAGCCTATCCACCCACTCCAAGATTCTGAAGTTTATAAATAAATGCCTTATGATTTACTAAATCAAAATAAGTGTCTTATGATTTACTAAATCAAGAGCAGCATTAAAATCTATTTGAATTACACTCAAAACCTCCATCAAGGTTCTCTTGCAAAGGGCATTTCAAATTTAAAAGAGCATCGCAGATACTTGACTTCTACCTATATGCATATGGACGATTAGCTAACAATCCTTTAGATTCCACATACTTTTATAGTGGCTTCAAAATAAGTTTATTCCGCAACTTAAGAAAGCACAGGAAAAATAGAAATGGGCCTGTAGTTACAGGAATCTACTGATATGCCACTTCGGAACAGGGACTGGATTACTAAGCTTGCACTCATCTGCAATGATACTACGTCCACATAAAAATATGGAGAATCTACTAATCTCGGGGAACTACACACTAAACAACTTTTTAAAACACAAAAGGAAGAAACCATCAGGGTCTCCACCCCCAGCTATCAAGATTATCAAGAATTTTCTTAACATCCCCAGAGTGAAATGCAATAGTAAGAATAGGTTCAGGATGACAAATGTCAGGGAGAAGGACATCCTCAGCTGATTGCTTAGTTCCAAAAGCTCGATGGAAGCAGTTCAGTCTTTTCCTTAGGGCCAGGAGCCAATCTACTACTATCTGTTAGTAGTGGTGGAATGGAAGACCAACCTGACCCAAAGATAGAAGAGGCCAATTTGGTCCACCACAGATGAGGCTGAGGTATTCCTTCAAGTTTCCACTTTAAGGTATTATTGTAATTTGTTTCAGCTAAATGGTAAATTCTATTTGCAACACAGCGAGACTCAACAAAAATGGTGTAATTTTCATGTGAACAGTTTAGTCTCCTTGTGTTGAATTTGGTCTGTTTTTCATGGTGAGCTTGTCTACATGTGTCATTAGACCATGGCTGGTCGTTCGTCCTGAATTTGATGTAGGCTGGCCAGACGCCCTCCTTTTGGCAGGACAGTCCTGTTTTTGAGCACTCTGTCCTCCATCCTGCACTACCTCAAAGAGGACGTTAATTTGTCCTTCTTTTTGGGGTCTGTCTAAAAAGAATTACATAAATTACTCTACGTATACTAAAACAGTGAGAACTGAAGGCCATAATAACCATTGACTTATTTTTTTATCATAATTTTATGTAGTTGCTTTGGAACACTACGTGCGGAGCTGCAGTGTGCGTGTATAAGCTAAATTAGACAAGTCAAGATATCAATGAAGTACACACAGAGTCTGAGACGGTCAGTTCGCTGAAGGCTGCAGTGTGGAGTGGTTGACTTTATTTCTTGTTTTAATTAAGCCCGTGAAGAAATGCCGAAAAGAAGGACTACAGATAACCATGAATGGGCCAGAGAATTTGGATTTATTGCTAAAAGCAGAAAAGGTGACTATCATGCATTTTTTGTACACTATGCTGTTGTGGTGTGGATATTAGCAGCACAGGAAAAAATGCAGATCAACAGCATGCTGCCACAGATAAACATAAAGTTAACACTCGTACGTCATCAGTGCTATCGTTTTTCTGCCCAGCTCGATCATCTCAAGATGATAAAATAATGGCTGCAGAACTGTCTAAAGTGTGAAGCATCATCAGTCATACAGAAGTGTTGATTGTGGAGTAAAAGTTGACAAAGAAATATATAGTGACTCGTTGATGGTGAAGGATGTAACTTGTGGGAAAACCAAAACAAGAGCTCTGTGTGAAAATATTCTAGCACCGTATTCTGTGCAAACACATGTGGAGTACATCAGAGAACATGGTTTGCCCTTTTCAATGGCAACTGATGCTTCAAACAAAGTGAAACAAAGTGTTTCCCAATACTTTTGAGATACTTTCATTTTGAGAAGGGAGTGCAACATGTGTTACTTGACTTTTACAGTGATAACAATGAATCATCAGAGGCTGTAACAAATCAGCTACTATCTAAACTGGAGACGTCAGGTTTGGATCTGAATAAAGTGTCTGCATACACTGCTGACAATGCAAGTGTAAACTGTGGAAAGCACAACAGTGTTTATCAAAAAATTAAAATGGCCCAAAAGAACGTTATTGCTGCAAACTGTCTGGCTCATACTTTGCAAAATACAACAGATTTGCTACAGGTAAACTGGAAGTTGATGTTGAAAATATTGTGCTCAAAGTGTATAGCCGTTTCAGAAATTCAGCTAAAAGAACAGTACAGTTAAAGAAATTCTGTGAATTTGTGGAGGACCGGATTGATAGTTGCAATCTATTGCGGCATGTTGTAACCAGATGGTTTTCTCTTTTGCCAGCTATTGATAGAACACTCAAGTGCTGGGAAGTCCTAAGAAGATATTTCCAGAGCTTAGGTGAGGAGGAGTGCCCCAATGTACTATGGAAGTGCTTTGGAGATGAAGGAAATGCCTGTGAATCGTAAGAGATCTATTTCTTCTTTCTCAGTCACTCTTAAATTGTTCTCAGACATATTGAAGCACTAGAAGCCAAGACATTCAGTATAACTTCAGTATTTAAGCTAATGTCTGAACTGAAAAGCAGACGTGTCAGAAGAGTAAAAGTTTGTTAATTATGTTAATTTGGTTAGCCTACAGTATGTTGTTCCATCAGGAGTAAAATTGAATATTAATTATTTCAGTTCTTTATTTACACTGTATGAATGTATGTATCATGTATGTAACATATACAGTGAGATTAAAAAATAGCCTTCATTACATTATAATGATATTTGACAAATAACCACTTCTGAGTATATTTTGTACATATTATACAACTTTTATGTTTCAACTCCTCATTAAACATGTTTACGTTAAAAGTAAGTGTCGGCAAAATTAAAAAAAAAAGTCCTCCTTTTTGGAAATTTGGAAATGGCTACCCTAATTTGATGACCTTACTAAGAACATCCCTACTAAATCAGCCATCGGCATTTCATTTAACTTCTTCTTGGGAACTGGATCTGATATCAGCATCTGAAATATTAAGTGCCTGACAAGCTTCAGTAATACGATCCCAATTGGCCCTAGGTTTCAGTCAGACCGGTTTTCCAGTGGTGGAATTAGGAATATACTGACTGGCAGATATGTCCATCTCAGTGGCACAATGGTCGGAAGTGCCTATAATGCTTGCAGACCTCGTACTTCGTGATAGCTGGAACTTCTGTCAACATGAGGTCTAATCTAAAATCCATTTTATTGTCATTAGTGAAATGGAATTGCAATGATGAATTTCACTAAATAATTATATAAAGAACGTTTTATTTGCCAAGTAATTTACAAAGGCTGTAAGAATGCCTTGCCCAATGTTAATTTGCTACAAACAGGTCAAACCTCTCATGGCCAGTAATAGTGCTCTCTCGCCTCTCTCTTTATATTAGGAACCCTAAGACTAATTTAATCCATTTTCTTCTTGTCAAAAGCGGTGAAAAGAAAACGTTAGTTACAGAAAACGTTATTTTGAGGCCTGACACACATGCTTTCTTTTCACATATTGACTTAAAAGAGAAAACGAAACATCCATTTTCTATGAATGGCTAGAATGATAACATTATTCTCATAAGAAAATCTTAGCACTAATGAAAGAGTGAAAACTTCTTTGAACGGACCCTCAACAATGCATTGTATACAAGTGGAAAAATGTAGGTTGGTAAATAGTTTTTCGAAATTAATTTTTTTGATTTGAACATTTGCTTGTTCATATTTCTGATTGGCTTTGAGAAATTCTAAATGTTTTTTATATCTTGAGTTACTTCAATGTCGTGCTTTCTCCAGTTTCTTAATAAATTACTATTTAATGTAATTTAAATTTTAGAGCTGGTAAAGGACTTAAATTTTGGTTGATTATACTGTACAAATTCATTTGAATAGTAATTGCTAAATTAGTTCATTAACGTAAAGATTCTATAATTAATTCAGAGATTCTCGAAACCCCCCCCTTTTTTTTTTTTTTTTTTTTTTTTTTGCCGTAGCGTTCGTTGGAGATCCACAGAACTGTTAGATACAGTTATATCGGTTAAGAATACCATATAGTTTGTAGAGATAGTGAAACATCCATTTTTCGATTGGAAATTCAAATTCAGATCCAGAAAGTCTGAAATACCCAGCATAAGCAGTAATTACGACAATGATTAAATTATTTTCTGTTACAATATCTAAACCTCTTTTTCAAAGAAAATTAGTCACAAAAATGATGCTGTTTTTCATTTGCTAATTTAGCAAGTATCGTCTTTTGTGTTTTGTATTTTTTTGTATTTTGTGTTTTATAATCTTTTTTTTTTTATTTAAACAACGAACAAAAGCCACTGGGAAATTATTGAGGAAAGGTTTAAAAGTTGGTTAATTTTTGTCATTTTGTTGAAATGCATATAGAGTCAAAGCAGTTTTAGGATTTCAGTAATGTGTTATTTATGTATTTATTTGTTTTTTATTTATGTATTTTGTTACAGAATTTAAATGTTGGAGTCATATTCATTTCCTTCAAGTTGATATTCATGGATACCTTTAATAATATCCCATGAATGGAATGAAAAACTGGAATGACAGTATTTGTTTCAACATTTCAAGTTTAAATCCGTCGATCTGCAGTCCAACATTTAGACCAAACCAAAAAAATAAACCAGACCTTTTAAAATTAGCATTCTTGTAAACACTTTCTCTTTGGCAATGGAGTCGGCGAACTTTTTTTAACTCACAAATGGCCCTTCTTTATATATTTTCCATAGTTAAACTTTCTCTGGACGTCGGTCTCTCTCTCTCTCTCTCTCTCTCTCTCTCTCTCTCTCTCTCTCTCTCTCTCTCTCTCTCTCTCTCACCACCTGCAGTATGGAGAGTGCTTATTTTTGTTAACATTTTGTATTACATTTACGATACTTGAAGAAAAAGTCGTAAACTCTACCTCTATGGTGAGTGAGTGGAGGTTTGAATAAAAAGTTAATATGAAATATTCTCACAAAGTGAAAGGTATATTTATAGAGAGAAGAGAAACCCTAATATTTTCGACGCTCAGAATCTCAAATCCCCTTTAGAGAGATAAGTAAGATTACTTTTTACCGCATGGTTTACAGATTTATTCGTCATCATTTCTGGTAATTAATTACTTTATCAATTTACTTTTTTATACCTTTTTATCGTTGTCTTATTTTATTATTAATGCCGTCTTTTTGGTCAAGTTGATAAGTTGAATCTCTATTTTTCCTTTTGTCTTCAACCTCGTGCTCATTCATTAATCATAAGTTAGGATATTATTAGAGAGAGAGAGAGAATAGGTACGTTTATCCTTCCTTCTGCGGTTATTATTTTCCAAAGAAAGGAGTTCTAGTTATACCGGCTGAGAACGAAAAATTACTGGAAAAACAAAGGCAGGTTCTGAATAAACTATATCGGGACAAAGTTATTGCTTTTTAGCTAAATAAAATGATATTATAAAACCTCTGTCGGAACTGAAATGAAAGAATTCTAGGAAAGTAATTTTCGTAAATGCACTCTAAATATATTTGATATATATATCTCGGCTGCAAATTTTTTTTCATTGATATTGACTTATCTTGAAATTATTGCACAAATGCAGGAAGAGCAACATTGTTTCCATGTGTCGATTTTACATTCTGGTAAACGTGCTCAAAAGAACTTACTTTTTTTATATATTCTGAATAGCAATAAAACAAACTCAAAAGAAAGTAAAATAAAAATATGTATATTAAGGACAATATTAAATATTGGTATCATTGAACTCATTTCGAAAAATAGATTTTTTTTTTTTTCAGCGGCGAGGGAAATTACAGTATATGCGAAAACCTTAGGGTGAAATGTGCTTCCTATTTGTGAAAGCTCGAGGTAAAATGAAATTTTAGCCGTGGAAAATAGCGATTGCAGAAAACGTGGGTGCCCGGAGGCTGCTGCCATTGAATTGCAAGTTTCAGTCGGTGTATTTAGCGACTACTTTCGGGTTCTAGGTATTATAAGAAGAAAAAGGCCAATTCTTCCAAGACTCGATTTCATTTAAGGAAAAGTGAATGGTAAACAAGGATTTCTTTTTCCTTCTCTTCCCATGCAGTTTTCTGTCGAAATTTCAGGTCTTTAAATAAACAGAGCAAATAACAAATTGGTTAAGAATGAGGATACCGAGATATGAAGAGATAATCCATAGATAGAATTGAATGAAAATCATGGATCTTAAAAACCAGTGCTTAACGAGGAAGAGATATTCTTCTAAAAGTTATGTCTTTAACGATAAAAAAAGAGAGACATCTCAGTTACTTAACCACAAGAGGTATGATACGACCTACATGCAGAAGAACTTGTAAGTATACACTGAGCAAGTGTGGTTTAAAATCGATAAGAAGTGAAACGATATCACCAGAATTGCGAAAGACTTTGAGGGTGTGACTAAGCAAGCATGAAATACCTAAACAGTGTACAGCTATAGTCAATTTTATATGTAATATTTTTCATGCCAAAAATCTCCCTGAAAGTTATTGCAGTTGATCTCTGTTTATTTCCCCATCAGTTTTTCCTTTATATCAAGTTTCATCTTCTATTAACTTTTTTCCCAGTAATTCTTTGATACTATGATATGACTTAAGTAGTAACTACGTCGGCAAACTAAGTAATAATGATAAAATTCTCCACTAAATGTATAGGATCCATTTTATGAGAAGGAAATAGTATTTCACATATTACCATGGTGTAGTTAATAAATAAAATCTGTGTGATATCTTTACTGGGTAAATGAAAACAAGACGACTTAATTTAACGAAAGTTCTGCCGTGGGGAACAACGACATATATTATAAAGCGGAATTATTAGACTTCATTTTGTGGGTACTATATCACATTGAACAGGTTTTTTTTATTGATTCAAATTAAAAGAACATCTGTTGTTTGAACATAGCTCGACAATTTGACCAAAGCACAATCCATGAAAAGGAAGGGTTGAAAGATTAGCAGATGTGTAATATTTGGTTGTTCAGTGAAAAATAGTTGTAATTTGGAAGTGTTGTGAGATGTAGAGAGAGAAATCGAGAAAGGTGTGGAAGTGATAATAAAAAGGAAGGGTCATTACCTGTGAGGTAAAGGTGAGTAGCGCAATGTTTGCATGAATAATGATGTGCCTTTGAAAGGATTTTCTACGTAAGATTTTAAAGCAGCTGAAGTTTTTTTTTTTTTTATTATTATAAGTATCTGCACTGTCGAGAAGTTAGGACACTCATTGCACCGGCAAGAGAGACTGAACGATTAAAATATTTTCCATTAAATCCCCATTGCGAATAATTGACAGATATACTGCACATATTACCTTGTTTTGCTCTTTTGCCACATGTGTGTGTACGTATAGTGTGTCTGTGTCTGTATTAGCTCTGTGTTAGCCCAAGGTTAACCGTTTAGCCAATTTAGTTAACGTATAAATTAAGAATTTTAATTATACTCTTTTATTTTATTGTAATTTTGTAAAATAAATATACTGCAGAGTTCGTAAGTTAATAATGCCAAGGCAATCATTTGATAATTACGTTTGCATGTTTCTCCCACCACGCAATTCCTATCTCGCGTGTGTGCGAGGGATCTACCAAGCTTTCTCATTAAGTGTGTACATACGAGGGTAACTAGGGCTTTTTTTGTCTCGCCTTGTTAGGGCAGAAACGCACAATCTGCAGATCAAGGTGATCCGGGTAAAGAGCAGTTAGAGCAAATGCATGACTTGTATATACTCCGTTGGATTGTTGACCTGGGTAATGTTATGCATCAACAATCGTTTTTATTTTTTATACATAATTTCTGTAATGTCAAAGGTAAATATGTAGTAGAAATACTTTTTATTATTTATCATGGCAGTCTAAACAGTAACGTTCGTAAAAAATACTCCCCCCCCCCTCTAAAAAAATCTGTATCAACCTAATTATAACTGCAGCAAAGGTCGGTGGCAGTCAAGAATTCAATGGGAAACCTTTGGAATTGATTTGTTCAGGTTTAACTTTAATTTTCCCCTTGTTTAGTTCAAGCTGTTAGTTTAAAATAACAATAACTTTTAATGTTAATCTATATTAATATGACTATTTACAAGAAACAAGATTATCCTTATCAGTAACTGCAGAGAATAACAGCAAGCTTAAACTAAAGACTGAAATAATATCCATTGTAATACACAGTTGTATAATATCTGGAGTAGTTTCCTAACTTAAAATGTAAAAGAAAAGTAATATACTTGATAATGAACGTAATGTTAGAACTCATTGTTTCAAACTTCCCAGAAAACACTAAAAGAAATTTAAATCTTTCATGGTCATAGCATTTTTATCTACTACAGTTTTCTGTATTTTGCTGACAATAAGAATTTTCTATTGTTTTGTTTCCACTTTAAACCTGTGAATAGAATGTCTTCGATTATCAGTTGGCTGCCGTAATTTTTTATTTTATAGAAACAAAAAATACTAAATTTTCGTAACTAACCTCATAGTATTCCATATAATAAAAACTTGATTAAATAGCTATATGCATTTAAGAATAAAAAGACGGATGGGTTAGAAATATACATTTCAATATTTCTGGAAAAACAGTTGAAAGAGAAGGAGTCAGCAAATAAAAGGATATTGGGGAGTGGGTTAATGTGGCTTTTCTTAGCAACATTCACTTCAGGGTGTGACGTCCCTACCTACACGAGTTAGGGAAGAAGAGACTCTTTAGCCTTGGACGGCAACTCTTGGACTGTGCCATAGCAATTATACCATGGCCCTCCATGTTCTTGGGTTTGAGATCCCATGCCCGAGGGTACAATCAAGCATTTATCTTCTTTTTCATTCACTTTCCTGTTTTTTTCGAAAAGTCTGTAGGACAGGCTGATGAGAGAACAAAAGTTGCTTGGTGGATTATCGGGAAAGTGCCTTCATCTTTACGTATCTATTCCTACTGAGCATTTTATTTCTAAATCCATCCTGACTGAGGGGGAGGGGGGGCGTTGTTGTGGCAAACCTGGCGGATTTCATTTGCCCCACCTTGTCGACCAGTTGCTTCCGGCGCTTTTTTCAATGACATATGGACATGTTTATTTATACTTTCGACAGATTTTATGTAGATGGTATAAATACTGTTGTTGTTGATGGCATTATTGCTTATTATTCTGTTGATTTTTTATAATGTTACTGTTGTTATGTGTCTGTTTATTAGTTTTGGTACTGATTTTATGTTGTTAATTGTAATTCTTTTGAGAGGCATTGAGCAGAACCCTGGGCCTGTTACTCATTACAGTCAGAAAAACTGCAGAGTACTTTACTCAAATATTCAGGGCTTAAGGTCAGATTTTCTTGATCTCCAGAGTTGTGCCCGTAACTACGATTTGAATTTTTTTTTTTTTATCTGAGGCTCTTGTAAGTAGTAACAAGTCAAAGGTTGAGTTTTCAGTCCGATTTGACGTTCCTGACTTTATTTACCTTCGTAACATCCCACATGCGCAAGGTATGGCTGTATACACTAAGTCCGGACGACCTATTTATTGGCAGAAAAATTTGGAGTGTACCTGCCATGAAGTTATTTTTTTTTAATTTTTAGTAAGTTCTACAATGTTTATGTATTTGCTGTTTACCGCAATCCAAATATTGACGATTCTATATATGATTGTCTCTTGGAGAGGATTAGTATGGTTCAGTCACAGGATTCATTATTTGTGGAGACTATTGCAAAGCACAGTGAGTAGCTAAATTCAAATTCCACAGGTTAACATAGCCGGTCTGCTCTTGAGTTCTGTGTATACTCAATTTTGTCCAGCTAATTGAGAACCCACCCAGGTTTTGCTAATATATTAGACCTCATATTCACAGGTGTTCCGGCTTTCATTGCGCCATTGAGATGGAAATATCTGTCAGTCAGTATATTCCTAATGCCACCATTGGAAAAACGGTCTGGCTTAAATCCAGAGCCAACTGAGATCGCATTATTGAAGCTTGTCATGCACTTGATATTTCAGATGATATATTACATCCTGACCACAAGAAAAAGTTAAATGAAATACTGATGGTTATTTATGTCCCTAGTAAGATCATAAAGTTTAGGACAAATGACCAGCCATGGTTTGATGATACATGTAGAAGATCATAACGCGACAAACAGACCAAATTCAACGCATGGAGACGAAACCGTTCAAATGATAATTACACCATTTTTGTCGAGTCCCGCCGTGCTGCGAATAAAACATACCATACAGCCGAGAGAAATTACAATAATTCCTTGAAGAGGACGATTGAAGGAATTACTCAGCCTCATCTGTTCCACCACTGCTAACAGATGATGGTAGATTGGTTACTGGCCCTGGGGAAAAGGCTGAACTGCCTCATCGAGCTTTTGAAGCTAAGCAATCAGCTGAGGATGTACCTTTCCCAGATACTTGTCATCCTGAACCTATTCTTACAAAATTTGCATTTCACTCTGGGGATGTTAAGAAAATTCTGGTTAATCTTCATAGCTGGGGTAGAGAAGATCGTGATGGTTTCTTCCCTTTATTTTTAAGAAAGTTTCTAGTGTGTTGTCTCCCAAGATAAGTAGATTCTGTAGATTTTTATGTCGACGTAGTATCTTTGCAGATGAGCGCAAGCTTAGTAATACAGTGCCTGTTCCAAAGAGCGGCATATCTACAGACTGCAGTAACTACAGGCCAATTTCTATTCTCCCTGTGCCCTTCAAAATTGCTGAAAAACTTATTTTTAAGCCACTATAAAAGTATGTAGAATCTAAAGGATTGTTAGCTGACAGTCAGTATGCAAATAGGAAGCAGTTAGGTACCTGTGATGCTCTTTTAGACTTGACTTGCCATTTGCAAGGGAACCTTGATAGGGGTTTTGAGTGCAGAGTAATTCAAATAGATTTTAATGCTTCTTTCGATTTAGGAAATCACAAGGCACTTATTTATAAACTTCAGGAATCCTGGAGTAGGTGGATATGTTTTAGGTTTACCTCAAGATTTCCTTACAGGTAAGCAGCAGCGAGTTGCTGTGGACGGGATCTTTAGTGAACCAAGACCTATTTTGCCTGGAGTTCCACACGGTAGTGTTCTTGGTCCACTGTTATTTTTAGTATATACAGGTGATATGGTTGTTGACCTGGAAAACAAGATTGTTCAGTATGCCGATGATGCAACATTTGTGGGTGTAGTAAAGTCTCCACTTATCAGAAATGAAGCTGCCCTCAGCCTCAGTCGGGACGTGGACTGGATCAGTGAATGGTGTAGTCGGTGGGGTACGAGACTGAACTCCAGTAAAACGACAGCACTATTGATTAGCAGATCTCATACAGATTTTTAACCCCATCCTCCCCTTCAGTTGGATGGAACTTTGCTGAATGAGACTAAAGCTTTAACTATTCTAGGTGTAACTTTTGACGTACATCTAACCTTTGGGAAGCATCTAATGAAAGTTTCAGCAAATGCCGTTCGAAAGCTAGGTATTGTTCGTAAGGCCTCATATATTTATAGCAGTGATAAAATCAGTGCAATCTGCTGTGGGTCCTTTGTGCTTCCTTTACTAGAATGCTGTTCTCCAGTGAGAGTGTCTGCTTCTGCCAGAAAAGTTAAGTATACCTTAGTTTTACCAGACCACTGAGCTGATTAACAGCTCTCCTAGGGCTGGCCCGAAGGATTAGACTTATTTTACGTGGCTAGAACCAATTGGTTACTTAGCAACGGAACCACAGCTTATTGTGGAATCCGAACCACATTATAGCGAGAAATGAATTTCTGAAATAAATTCCTCTAACTCTTCATCAGCCGGCCGGGGAATTGAACTCCAGCCCTTCGAGTGACAGTCCGCAGCTCTACTGACTCACCCAACGAAGAGCTTTGCTTCTGCCAGAGATTTAGCTCTTTTAGATAGAATGGTTCATGGTGGTAGGTTTCTGTTTCCTAATAGTAGCAGTTATGATGGATGGTTGTGGGTGAAAGGTTGTACCTGGAAGTGTGGGTGGATGACTGCGGGAGGAAGGTTTTTTATGTTAAGATGTGGGTAGAGGGTTGTGGGTTTAGGGTTGTATGTGAGGGGTTGTGGGTTGAGAGCAGGTGGAGGGTTTTGATGGGGCAGTGGATGGTTGTGGGTGAAAGTTTGTAACTGGAGGTGTGGGTGGATGACTGTGGGAGGAAGGTTTTTTATGTTAAGATGTGGGTAGAGGTTGTGGGTTTAGGGTTGTATGTGAAGGGTTGTGGTTTGAGAGCAGGTGGAGGACCGTGGGTAGAGGGTTGTGGATGGATGGCTGTGGGTTGCGGTTGTTAGGGTGTATATGGAGTGTTGTGGGTGGATGGCATGTTAATGTTTTTGAGTATAAGGCTGCAGGTGGAACACTGTTGGTGGATGGTCGTATGTGTAAGGTTGTAGAAGGGGGGTTGTAGTTGGATGATTGCAGATGAAAGGTTGAGGATGGAGGTTATGCTGTATAGATTCTCATTGTTGGAGTTGAGGTGAGCTCTGATCTATTATTTCTCTCTCTCGCTCTCTGAAGGCTACAGCAGTTGGTGTCTCTGAATTTTCCCTCCGATTGGAACATTGCTGTGTTGCAATCAGATTGCGATATGTTGCGGATGTCCCCATCACATACGTGACTGGTGTTCCGAAATACCGCAGTGTACCTAGTTTACAGAGAAAGGTCACTTTGCTCCCCCGATGCATTGTTGGATAGGGAAAGTGGACATGTCATGGTAATAATTGAATGTGAACATCATTAGCCATGGCTTGTCTGTTATACACCGAAGAGTAACATATGGGTACACATAGCATTTTACAGAGTAGGATCTTTTCACATAAGAGCATTCCCCAAACCGAACCCTATCTGAGATCTTTAACCTCAGATGAAATTATTAATGTCAGTAATAGTACTGTAAATAAAGCTCCAGCAAGCAGTGGTATCACTATCATATAACAAAACTCATTCAGGTCATTTGCCCCCAAAAAATAGATAAGTAAATATTACGTCACATTTAATGGTGCACTCACGACAAAATGTATCCCAATCCTGTCGGAAACAATAAAGCTGATCCTTCATGACAAATCACGAGAGGAAAAAACCAACCGACCGCACCTATAGATGACACAAAAAATGAGTGGAAAAATACTGACTCAGCGTCTACAGCTAATTTTTATTCTTTGTACATCAGTATTGTGGCTAAACGCATCTGTAGATGACGCTAAAAATAACTGGAAAAATACCGACTCATCATCTACGGCTAATTGCTATAGCTTGTACCTCAGTATTGTGGCAGAAGAATTAAAAGAAATAGTGATGAGACTGGTTTGTTTTACGCTATGCATATTTACAGAAAGTTGCTTTTCAGGTGATGTATTTGTTTATGGCTATATAAGCCAGTTATTGCTTATTAAGCTACCTAAAAAAAAATACAGATTCTGTGTATGTCTGAGAGAGAGAGAGAGAGAGATGAATAAAGTGTATTAGTAACTAAATATGCTAGCTATTTTCCTGTAAAAACAATGATCTTTTTGGAATAAATAAGAAAATACAGGTTGTAATAAAAAGGCTAAAAATATACTGAATTATGCAAGGTATACTGCATTATATACCCATGGGGAAAATCCGTACAATTAAACAACATATCCTAAACATGTAAATATAATGAAATATAGAGTAATTACGAATTATTTACCGTGAGCCATTTAAAAAAAACGGGAAATCCATTATACAGAATGATATTCCATCCTTTCGTTCATCTGTATATTATAATATCGATCATCCCTGCCATGAATAAAATCATTCCGCTTGAAGTAATGAGGCTGAAAGCAATTATTGTTAAGTAGGCCCAATTTAACAAACTAAGAGGAATTAAGTAAGTGTTGTGTTGCATACAACTGTATTTTTTGTAATGTGTCTTCTTTCCCCCCAAGTTTCAGGGCCATTACTTTTTATATGAATGACGAACATGTGTGACGTGTTATCAGCCTCATTACTTCAAACGTAATGAGCCCATTTGATAATCTTTTCCTCTCCCTACCGTCATTATCATAAAGCACACTTACGGGATGATATATATTAATGGTGTGAGGGGTAACCGGGGATAGGGCTTGCAGGCTAAAAAATGGTTTGTCAGAATAATAATAATAGTAATAATAATAATAATAATAATAATAATTAGGAACGAGACCCTCTCTTACTTATGTTTTCAATAAAATGATTATGGCTGTGTCAGCAAAGTTTAATATGTTATGAAATTTTTTATTTTTCTAAATATTACTTCTCTCTGACGCAGCTATAATAATAATAATAATAATAATAATAATAATAATAATAATAATAATAATAATAATAATAATAATAATTAGCGTATCACTGAAATCTCTTTCAAAGTCGTAGACTTTTTCTAAGAAAATACATAGTCAGGCAAGTACTTATACATGAGAGAAGAGAGAGAGAAAGCAAAATCCAATTCTGTCATATATCTTTGTCTTCTAATCTAGAAGGCAATTGTTTTCAACTGCTTTATGTAATCGCTTCATCAAAAGTACCGATAGCATTGTCACCAGCAAACGATGAAAATAAGTATAAAAATAAGTTTTCCCCTCAATATGATATAATGGTTGTCAAGTGGTGGTTTAATCAATAAGACTCTTCTTGACGTTTCTCGTTTATTTATCAGAACTCTAGCACCGGGGTGCGTCGCCCCCGTGAATCCTCTCGATACTCGCACACTCAAGCTATTTCACACAAACTCCACGCACACAGGGTTACCAATTATGGTTTTCCAAACTATCTCAAAAGATAAAAGAAACAATACACCTTATACTAAAGTTGACACAGACGTCATTGGAACATGATCTTGAAACATATCTGAAAATATTATTGAAGCACTTTCTAAGGTAGTAAAATGGTATTTGTCAACAGCATTTTACATACAGTATGTGTTCTAACAAGTTCTTTTCCTATCACGTGAACAGAATGTGTAGCACCCTTCCAGTAACTGTGGGGGCAAAGGTGACGTGATCGCATCGAAGGTCTTCGGCCGAAAGATGCTGACCTTTTCCCACGTCCTGACTTTGTCAACAGAATTCTTTCCGCCGAGCTTATTTTCCACAAACCTCTCAGAATCGGTCCCTTTCTCTCTACCTTCTCGTTTCATCACAACTGAACAATGACATAACGTGTTACTGTTATTCATTTACCATTTAATTATTAGATATTTTCATACATAATGTTCTGCCACGCCAATCGAGTGCTTCGGAGCTCAGAATTAATAACAAACCAAAGGCGTGCAGACAAATATGAAATATAAAATACTTTCAAAGCACACGGCGTAAATAGTTATCATTATGAATACTGTTGCTCATATAACTCGCCATATCAAAACACAACTGGTATACGAATGCAATACACATGGGTCATGTGTGTAGTTAAAATGTTGGGAATACTCACTTAACTGTAAGTTATATATGGCGTTAAGTGGTTTTGTCCAGCTCTTTGCTCTGAGCATTTACTGATGTAATTCTTGCGCACAAGAGCGCGCTCATAACTGTCCTAACGTTTTAATCCAGAATATGGAAAATTATTGTCTTATTCACAAAACTGGTTTGTGTTAACAACCATGTTATTGATGTCATTAATAAGAGTCTTTAGAACAACTGGTTCCATTGACAGTGAATGTAATTGTTCTCAAAATAATTTGCGCCGATTTAATACTGCTAAAGGAATAGGCGACAAAAATATGGAAGGGGGTAAAGGGGATTATGAAATAAAATCACTGGGATATTTAATGACTCAGATTGCATGATTATGTGGGAAAATGAAGTTATGAATGAAATGATCGCGTATAATGAATAGCTAATACAATGGGACGGTTTGCTAATTTCCATAAATTCTTTGTTTTCTTTCCTTTTTTACACGAAATAAACTGAAACATTTTCGTAGATTAAGATTTTTTCGAAATAAACTGAAACATTTTTCGTAGATAAAGATTTTTTCTAAATAAATTGAAACATTTTTGTAGATTAAGGTTTTTCTTCATCAGAGTGATGCAATTTATGTGAGTTATATAGAAAATTAGTCTAGCATGCATATTACTGTTATGATGTGTAGCTATGCATATAGAGCTTAAATCCGCTTTCCAATATTCATTAAATCTATATGGAATTAGTCAGAGCACACTGAGAGTATGTTCAAAGGTTGTATCAGTACTGGTGTCGGGTCGGAACTTCTTAAAAACAAAAATGCAATTGAAAAATTATGGTGTAGTGTCCTTAAGGTCATGGAACAATAAGCAGTATAAAAACTTTATACAAATTATACAAAATGTTTAACTTCGAATCTAATGCCGGCGTTTCTCCAGACTCCAGGACTGCCTTCGTTGTCCTTAAATAAAACGAAGAATATAAGGCAGTCGTTGAGGGAACTAGAAAGATATATGACTTTTACTCAAAGACTGATGTCCAAATTCATGTCCCAATTAGTTGACTTGATACTACATAGTCAACAGTGATATTCGAATTATATTTAAGAGGACAATATATAAAATAAAAAAAAAAATGATACTTACGAGAATCTAGGGTCATCACACAGCAAGGGTAACGTGATTTGACCAGCGCGTCATTACTTTTATAGCTTTATTATCGAAATTAATTGCCATTTTGATCGGAGGCAGGCATTTCTTAATTGGCCTTGATGGGAACACTCAAACCATTCATTGAATTTTTTTTATACACACGCCCAACAAATTGCTTGTGTTTGGAACTGTGACTTTTACATTAAATTTTGCATGCTTCAATTTACGTGTAACCATGTGAACTTCTATGAACCCGTATCCATTTATCTTTCTTCATATTTTAACTTTCGCATGTTGTAATATTATTCTTTCTTTTTAACTTTTATATGTTTTGTAGTTTCTGATGATTTCAGAAATTACCATTCGATTTGAAAGGGAAGTTAGTTGAATACCGCTCAATACATTTTAGATATTCTTAGTTTATTTACTAACACCGTCAGACGCTATACCGCTCAATACATTTATTCAGATATTCTTTAGTTATTTACTAACATCGTCAAAGGCTTGGCATTTCAAGCTGAGCAGAAATAAAATTAACAAAACTTTTTTTTTTAATTAATAAAGAGGTTAAGACTTAGTATACATCAGCTTTGTATAGCAGTAATTTCCATTCAATTTTGCTACCAAAGAACTATCAAACAATAAATCTTTTCGCAACTATAAGAGAATCGTTTGATTTTATCAAATAATCGATATATCTAAATTGAAATGATACTGCGAAGGGTTTAAAAGTTTTTGAAATCTAGTTACAACTCATTATGTTGACGATTTTCCTTTGGTATTAGTGTAAAGAGCAAAGCTCCTGCCCTGGCGGAGGTTTGTGGTCTCGGGACGATCTTGCCTGAACAGTTTTCAGCATCTCATAACGCAGATAAAGTATGCGCTCACATTCTTGCGTCGGTATTCACGGACGTACACAAACCCATACTTTGAGGATTCAGGAGCTTTTATAAATGAAATTGACCGTGGGAACATTTTACACCTCAGTCTCCATGTTTACCCAAACTTCATTATCGTATACATTTCAGCCCAATATAGTTAAAAAGAAATTCGTCTAAACATCTTTATGGCTCTGAGAATGCAGAGTGTCAGTTTGAGATGAGACATTGCTCACAGAAATGGTTGATATTGCTCACAGAAAGGGTTGATTTCGTTCATGGCAAACGAAGGTGGGAGGATTCCCGTCATGTCAGTCTGCTTCCGAGGGTTCGTGTATCCACTTCTGTATTGTGTTTGGTTAGATCCTTGGGGATAGAAACCATGCACCTCTTTGGTATCATGCTTGAATACTGATTTTCTAATGAGTACACTAGAAGGAACCTGAACCAAGCCAGAGAATAGGCGCTGTTGAGTGAATGTAGCGTGGAAGGCAAATGCCGGGAAAGTATGCTGTTTGGGATGTTAAAAACTTCAGACTTTGCGACGAAAGTACTAATAGAACTCAAACATGTTCATTCTGCAGATTTTAGAAGGACACTATAAATCGTCAAGATTATAACATGCAACTTTTATTCCCAATTAAGAAGTTTACTCTTACTAGAAGCGGTTAGAAAATAAAAGCAGTATGGTTATCGCATCCACATTATTACTTGTAATTGCTGAATTTTGAAAATGAAATCAGCAACATTACCTGATTTACACACCTACACATGAGATACATTAGTAGTGGGTCAGACCCCTTTTACATTCACTGCACTATTAATTCCTATTTTTATTCACGGCCTGATTAGGCTCCATCATGTATGTATATATATATATATATATATATATATATATATATATATATATATATATATATATATATATATATATATATATATATAATGTGTGTATATGTGTGTGTGTGATATGTGCATATATATGTGTGTGTAATATATGTGTGTACACAAAAGTGGTTGAGTAATTGAGTCGCATCTTAAATTCCAAAAAGAGGCCGTAGTGGCATTAGCGAGTGTTGGTTGGTGCTGTATGGTAAAAATGAAAATATTAAGCGGAGGTATTAGGAAATAAAAGTTATATTTGGGTGACGGCTGAATGGGCTAGGAGGTAACGTGAGCCATAAGGGAGAATGGGCATGAATATTGATGCAATAAGGAATTTCTCAGATGGAAGTGAGCCGTGAATTAGAATATGCAATTAGGCGAGTAACTGCTTTGGTTTAAAAGTGGGTTTGAGGCAAGGTTGTGTTCACGTCCCCAGGGCTGTTTACTGTTTTTGTTGAAAGTGTCATGCAAGTAGTCAAAGGAAGGATAATTTCGGGAAGGAAATAGTAATTGCAGAAATCAGTAAGAGAGTATGCAAATATTTGCGAGAGATATGTAGAGAATAAATGTGAACACGATTAAGGTTAAAAGGGTATATAGAACCAAGAGTCTAGTAAATGTAAATGAAACCAACAGATGTGTATATATATATATATATATATATATATATATATATATATATATATATATATATATATATATATATATATATATATATATATATATGTGACGTCACTGGCGTGTACTCAAGAACTTTGGATATAATTTCACGTGCAGCCATGATAATTTTAAGAATGTTTTTCCTCCCTGGCCCATCACCCCCCCCCCCTTCCTCCATTCATATATGCGTCTATTTCTCTCCCTTTCCTCTCAAGTAACCATTTTGCTGTCTACATCTTTGATCTTTTAAAATCTTTTATAAATAATTCATGGCCCGGTGCCTGTGCCCGCTTCAGACTTTGTCCAAAACCGTCTGGAGATGAAACCATGCAGTCTAAAAAAAAAAAAAAGCCCAGAGATAATTAGCTGTACAATCATTCGATTCGCCTCTCTTTCATCTAATCCTTGCCATTTGCCCATTTCAGCTCCTTAGCAATACAATCTTTCTTTCAGGTAGTCACCAGATTGTACTATAGCTTCTATTTGCATAATGTGTTTGTTCTCTTGCTATAAAGGTGAATTTACCATCATCTCTAAAAGGGATTTTAGACTTTGCTCAAAACGAAGTGCATTCTAATCACACTTGAAAGGATTTCGGTCAGGATCTCAAGATAATTCCCTGCTATGTGAGTAGAGTTCTGGCTCCATCAGACCCAGACTCTGGCTTATGGTTCACTTGCAGCCGATGATTTGACATCCAAATGACTTGCTTCAATTGAATTCCAACAAAGCTCTCAAGCATGCAAAGCTAATATCTAAAAGTATGCATGCTGAACAAAAATCATTTGAAATTGTATTGGTATTGTTAATGATAAAATGCACTCCCAGTATAAATGATTAACTTTTTAAAGAAGTCTATATGGCATCTAATAAACCGAATCAGAATTTAATTTCCATATGATAATGGTTTTCGTATCTGACAATCTCGTTCATTATTGCTGAAAGATTTTCAACCTTGGAAACCGGAAGCCTTTGGTCAAGCATCCCGGTGACTTCATTAATGACTTTTATTCGACTGATTTCTTCTCAAGCCTGTTAGTTGGTAATAAGTAAACATAGTTGGTAAAACGAGTGCACTCGTCATCGTCCATTGTCTCTCTTCACATACAAAATTGGTAGATCAGAAAGAGGAGTAAACAGATTCTTCCAAAATACATGATACATAATGACGTCGATATTCTAATATTCTTCTGTCCTTTGGAAAGATGACAGGAATAGCCTTTAATCTGTGAAAACTGTGAATATCGAAGCTCTGTTGACGTCAATTTTTCCATTCAGTAACTGAAAAGATGATTAAATTTTAGTGGGCTGCAAACCTACAGTAAGACATTTTTTTTTTTATTAATGGCTGGCCCCTATACCATCATGTGTTATTTCCTTGTCATAGAATCTTACATGGGTCATGTGCATAAGTTGAAATAGGGAGTTAATGTTGAATACTTGTTGAATAAGGCCTCTTGTCACCTGCGTGAGAACAAATGGTCATTGACATACAAACATAAAATAGTCTTTCTACTTTTTACTGTACATGGTAATTGAACCTCCCTTGTACTAAACTTATAATCGTGTAAATGAACAGTGGATTTGTTCACAAAACACAAGTTGAAAGAGATCACACTGTTCTTTATTGTCACATTTCCCTCGTTTGTGTAGGTTACCGAACGTGGGAAAATGAGCTCGAATAACTGTAATGATGGTGACAAATATGACTTTTAAAAAATGAGTTCGAAATGAATATCAGTAAAGCGATTTCGGACGAAAATTACTAAGTAAAAGACTTAATATAAATTCCTCACCGTTATGACACGTATTAGTAAGAAAAAACAAAGAAAAGAGAAAAGCAAAAATAAATGATTTCTGAGAGAGAAGTAAGTGTCAGCTGTCAGCTATTTTGACAACTGCATGACATTTATTGCGATGCGAAGGGAAAAGAGAAAATAAAAAATGAAAACATGGAAATTGGACGTAATTGAAGCATTAAATGATTTCGCACTGGTCTGTACTCCACTGTAGTGTACGCTCACCATTGTGCATTCATGATAAGTACTTCACTACATTACTCGGAAGTAGAAGCTAAGTATACCTTAGTTTAACCAGACCACTGAGCTGATTAACAGCTCTCCTAGGGCTGGCTCGAAGGATTAGATATATTTTACGTGACTAAGAACTAATTGGTTACCTAGCAACGGGACCTACAGCTTATTGTGGAATCCGAACCACAAATTATAGCGAGAAATGAATTTCTATCACCAGAAATAAATTCCTCTAATTTTTCATTGGCCGGTCGGAGAATCGAACGCAGGGCCAGCAGAGTCCTAGCTGAGAACGGTACCCACCCCTCAATGAGGAATACTCTGAAGTAGAACGTAATCACACAGCTGACAGGTGAAAGGAAGAATAATGGCAGAAAAATAATGGTGATGAACAAAGGAGTTTTATGTAAAAAGAATTATTTTTTTCCACAATGGCGATATACCGCAGAGGCTTATAATAAATAAATAACATTTCGTTATGGATCACCACGTACCTGTCACTCTTCTTTGAGCAGAATCAGTAAATAACGTCATCTGAATACCTGACCATAAAAGTATCAGTTAGATGATATTTTTGACAATTCACGAATATCACGTTTAAACATTACAATATAACATTTATAATGTCATCTACTAAAAGTACGGCTTAACTTGAGCAAAAGCCCAAAGTACGCGCATACTAATTCCCTATTCTAACCCAAACCAAAGGAAAAGTAGAGTTGATAGGAACAAATCCAGTGACAGGCAGGTTCTTTAAAGGATGTCAGGTTATGCAAATTAGGAAACCCAAAAGCAAGAGGAAACTGTAAAGTTGAGCAGAGACAGGAAAGGACCAGGTGCTGAATTTCAAGTGGAATCCCAAGTGGATTAGCAATTTCCACAGAGGAAATGTAAGAAGCTGTAGTTTAACGGGTGTCACGAAGCCACATGAGAGGTTAAGAAGCCCTTGATTTAGTTCTTCAGTTACGAGCTGCTACTGGATCAAGAGCCCGTGCTGACATCTAAAGCAACAACAATGACACAACAATTTTATCCACTAATATTTTGATTACTGGTCAAGTAACACAAACAATTTCTGTGGGTCTGGACTTTGCGTTATAGACACGTAATATATTAATAATATTAATATTACCTTCATATGTAGCATTCTGATCAAATGTCAAATACAAGTACGAAGCACAAGAAGTTTATATAACAGCGTTATCATTACTCTCTTTGTCAGAATGGGTACCCTTTTAAAATTTCAAATATGTCATTAACTTGACCTGAATTCTCACTCGACGTGGAATTCATATATTCAAAAAAAGAAAAATGAAAATTGTAACTAAGATAAGATATATATATATATATATATATATATATATATATATATATATATATATATATATATATATATATATATATATATATATATATATATATATATATATATATATATATATATATATATATATATATATATATATATATATATATATATATATATATCACATCATGATTCATATATACTACAAACGAACAGATTTCTACCTCGAAATAATATATTTTCATATATGTTACCGAATGTTGTTGATAATACGTCTGCTGTTGAAATCGGCCACAAGTGGTTAACAAAACTGTAGTCCTGAGTTCCTGTCCTTCGAGCCCACGGGACGGCGTACTTATATCAACTAAAAAATTCCCCTTCGAACATATATGAAAAATATATTATTTCAGCGAATTGATATTAAAGTATTTAGTAAGCTTACTGATATAAATATATATATATATATATATATATATATATATATATACAAGATGAACTTCAAAATGTTGCGTTAAAATATAGAACAAAACGGGACATAACATTGACAGCCATATTGTATTGATATAAACATTACGTCAAGACGCAAAAAAAAAAAAAAAAGGAATTCGTGTACTTGCTATGAAAAATCTAAAAATAACAATGATTGCGGTAATAAAAAGAATATATTGATATACACTACAAAGAATTCAATATATTACTTACTATTGTTCATTATCTACTGCATTATCCATTTCATCTGGCAATCTGATGTTAAGGAAAGAAGTGAATTAGTTTTAGAGAGCGGGTCATCAGAACTGGTTGCGCTTGGTCTTCAAGACCTAAATTTCATTATCAGTCAATCAGAACTGGTTATCAGCTATGTAGGAAAACCTGAATAAACAGTGTTCTAAAAGAAACAAACATCGTTAATGCTGTATAACTCCTGCGCATGCGCCACTAAGTATTCTTTTGGGACTGAAGATTGAGTACGAATTCAACATCTCTGACGGATGACACTCCTTGTTTCGTTATCATTATTATTTTATAATCATATCCATATCCATCTCCGCTTCTGTACGTTCTTGGTAGACAATGTTCATTTGGCCTTAACAACTGTCCAAGATGTTTTGCAAGGTTCATATGTCAGTCTTTTCGTCCAAATACACGGAATCAGCAACACGCAGACGCGAAGATGTAGTGGGCGAGCTTCCCCTCTCATAAAAAAACGCTCTTATTCATATTCAAATTGTTCTTGACTCTTTAAATTTGAATTACCATGACGTTACGCGCGGTTTGGGAGGGTGAGCTGATATGGGCGCCTTGTAGACAGATCTTTTAATAACGTGAAGAGCAAAATTTCACTTGACTGTGGAAGAATACTTCTTCAGTTTAAGGATCAATATATATATATATATATATATATATATATATATATATATATATATATATATATATGTGTGTGTGTGTGTGTGTGTGTGTGTGTGTGTGTGTGTGTGTGTGTAAATGAACCACGAAAATATGGAACGTGATGAATATATAAAATAAGACAAAATCGACGAAGGAAAGAGAAACACTGGAGTGCTGCGAGCCATTTCGACTGGCGTCCTTTCTCTGCTAAGTAAAGGGCGTCAGTCCAAAGGCCTCGCAGCACTCCAGTGTTTCTCTTTCCTTCGTCGATTTTGTCATATTTATATGTGTGTGTGTGTGTGTTTAAGTCCCTGTCCATAGGCATACTCGATTAATGATTAGTTTACTCATAATTGGTTGGGTTTAGGCCGAGAGAGAACCATCCGCTGTACACACAAAAGAACCATCGACGTGGGGAGGGGAGCGATTAAACAGCGCATGCGCGCGATAATTATAGCAATGTAGGGAAGGGGAGGCCTTAGACGAAGCACAAGTCTTCATTCCCATTGTTCCCCACCTCATTAACACTTGGATAGCGACGTAGATATAATCCAGACGATGCTCTTGAGGGGTCCTAAAATATGGAGTAGATGACACGAGGGTCCCTGACTCCAATCCCTTAGCTACTCAATTGTGCCTCGGGACGGCTGCTGCTTTGCGCTCTTTAGCCGGTCGGTCTCTTTGTCCTTATTCCGGGAAGGATCTGGGCGTCCCATAACCGGGGAAAAATTTATACGACCTCCTCTTTTGTGTTTTCTCTCGTCCGGTGCTTCGGGATTTTGTGTCGCCCATTGTGGTGTTCTAACGCTGAGATAACCGGGAGACGTGACGTTTGAAGTCGACTTGTGTTCTATTTCATGAGCTCCTTCAAGGCTGTTCTTTCATCTCCTCCGTTCGCCTTTTTTTTTATTTTGGCGATGAGGCTGTTTTCCTTGTCATATATGTCGGGTTTTTTAAGATATTTTTTCTTAGTTCTTCGGAAAAAGCTTTTTATTTTCACATTGAGGTAAGTGGCTTTTCCCACGCCTTTACTAAAAAAAAAAAGTAGTTTTTAGATTAGTATGTAAGTTTTAATTGCAGAGAAGACGTTGGCTTTAGTACCTAATCTCCTTATATCTCTAGTATTAACTCTCATACACTTGAGCGTAGAATATTTAAAGTTTAATCTCTCTCTCTCTCTCTCTCTCTCTCTCTCTCTCTCTCTCTCTCTCTCTCTCTCTCTCTCTCATACATACATACATACATACATATATATATATATATATATATATATATATATATATATATATATATATATATATATATATATATATATATATATATATGTATTTACATGTGGGTGGGTGTTTGTGTATACACACATATGTATACACACACACATATACATATATATATATATATATATATATTTATATATATATTTATTTATATACACACACACTCACACACAAATGCATCCAGCAATGAGTTAGGTTAGACAAGGTCCGTGGTTCAAGCCCTCTTACGCTCACCACTCGACCCAGTTGCAAATGGGTATACCAGAGCCTCACGCTGGTTCAAGAAACGGACTTTATAGAACCTGAATGCCTTACACCTCTGAAGCCACCCCCTTTAAAGAGAACAATATGCAATTAACGCGGGATAACCTCCACAAGGGAATGATTAAATATGGAAGGAAAAATGTGGACTTCACGAAGCGAGTCCAGTGACATTTCCGTATAATATCCTTAAATGAAAACAGCAGAAGCTCAGACGCCTTCCCGTTTTACTAATCTCTCTCTCTCTCTCTCTCTCTCTCTCTCTCTCTCTCTCTCTCTCTCTCTCTCTCTCTCTCTAGTGCTGTGGAAGAAGCTGATTCAAGTTAATTATTGGAAAACATATTCGGAATATTATAAAATTGGAACGTTAGGAGTTTATATTATATAAAGTATATTTGACTAGTAGTTTCCACTTGTAAATCCCAAAATCTAAAGAAAAATAATCATCCTGTTATCAGATTGAGAATGGTTATGCTTCAGTTCAAACAGCACATATCTGAAATCTACCGACATATTTCCATATTAGATGTAAGAAATTCCTATCCTGTGCGATTTAGTGATGACAGAGAGGTAAACAAATATACCCCTTAACACAAGTACGAATCCGGACAGGAGGGCAGCCTTTATCTCATTCCAAAATAAGAATTCAATCAATTTTTTTTTTTTACAGGGAAACCACCAAAATCGTTGAGATCTGGTTAGAAATTATTATGCGACCATCAGATTCTGTGCATTTCAGTCCCCGTGAAAAAGCTCAACAACACATTGTTCAAATGAGGATATTGTATTCTAATTCATAAAAAATGTATCAGAATTCCACGGGTATGAAACGTGTTTTTGATAAATTATAGTTCGTTAGGGCGTAGTCGTGTATAGTGTTTATCCGCTATAAATGTTACAAAGTACATTACACAGGCACAAACAACCCTCACAAACTCACATACACACGCGCGCGCTGGCCCATGCGTTAAAATTTGTGAAGGGATTGTTTAAGAAAATGTCATCTACTGTAGCCAAGTGTTGATGTTGAGTGTAAATAAAGAAATCGTTGAGGCTGTAGAAATGAACTGTTTGTGTAGCTCACACGGCATAAGAAGAATTGAGAGAGAAAGAAGTGCGGAGAGATGTGGATGTAAGAAGAAAAAGGTTATTTTAGGTGAAATGAGGGATCAGAGTTGTCAGGTGGTTCACTCATGTGGAGGGAATGGAGGATTATTAGTTGGTGAAAGGAATTATTAAGAGACAGGAGGGCAAGATCTGGGAAGGGCTGGTTTGACCGGTTGCGTGGAAGAGGCACAGGGAAGGAAACACCTCCAAATACATGACGCACGTGAGTGCAGGCAAGATGCAGGTGAATGATGCAGTGTGCAGGGGTTTCTATTCCCTGCCGATGGATCCATCAGTTTAAAAAGAAATATGCAAACTGTTTAGATTTTAAGGAAGGCAGTAGATATGTAAGAAAAAATATGATCAGATTTGTAAACGGAGTTCCTGACCTTAGGCACAAATGGGCGTATGGCTCCACTCCCTGGCACCTGTCAGGTGTGGATTTTTGGTTTCCAACGGTCTCTGTGTTTTTAGTGCCCCATATAGCATATATATTGTGAATTTCTACGTCTATGTATCATTTCTACGTTAATGGCTTGGAAATAAAGCCGAAACTGGTTAGAACCTACACTTAGTATTTCATTTTCCCTTGGCTCTGATATATATATATATATATATATATATATATATATGTGTATATATATATATATATATATATATATATATATATATATATAATATATATATATATATATATATATATATATATATATATATATATATATATATATATATATATATATATATATATATATATATTATATATACTGTATATATATGGAGAATCTACTGGTCACTTTTACATATGTAATTCTAATAGCCACAATGCCCTCTTAAGAATTCGAGAAGTTAAGAGGGCATTGTGGCTATTAGAATTACATATATATATATATATATATATATATATATATATATATATATATTTGTATATGTGTGTGTGTGTGTTTTTTTTACTATTGTGTATGCAATGAGTTAATTTGTTATTAAGGTACAAGTGAAGCGAAATTGGCACAAAACATCTGAAATAAACAATTCTCATGTACAGTTTAGAATGTTTAAATTCCTCCCCTCCCCTTATAAACATAGCACCTAGAAGAAAATTTCCCTGCATAACTTAACAGGGACTTAGCAACAACAGCAAGAACAACAAAAACATTAACAATATAACTTTGTCTAAGATGAGAGAGAGAGAGAGAGAGAGAGAGAGAGAGAGAGAGAGAGAGAGAGATGCTTTCGAGCAGAAAAGAAGCAAGACGGATTGCTCGGAGGACACAAAAACTCGCTGCCGGGTCTCTCGTCCATTAAGCTTCCATTTGCTCGAAAATGATTGACAAAATAATAATGGGAAGGAACCGAGAGAAACAGGATCATTGTACGGTCTGAGAAATCTTAGACGTTTCGCCGTCATTAATTTCTCGTAGATGCGAGGCGAGGCCACGCATCCAATAAATCTTTTATGGCAAGTCTTTTTTTTTATCTTATATTTCTTTTCAGTTTAGTTTTTCTTTAATTGTTTTTTAGTAGGGAAGAAGAAGCTCGTGAGTGGAAGGTTATCTTTATTTGGGAATGGTTTTTATGTGAATATTATCTGTTTTAATGATTAGAATGATGTATGTTTATGAGATACAATTTTAATGGTGAATAAATGAAGCTGTTACGGTGTCATAGGCTTTTTTTTTTTTTTTTTTTTTTAAACAGAGATGTGTTTAGGAAGCCATTCATATCATCATTAACGAAAGGAAGTATAGGATAGGGAGATAAATTATCTGTATTTTTTTATTTGGCTCCTTTTACTGTTTTTATGAGGCCGTTCGGAAAGTCACTGAAATTCGAGCAGATTGTTATGGTGAAAGAATATGACAAAAGGTACATATCTCGTAAAGGCTAAAAAATTTGAAAAAAAGGGAAGTGGAAGGAGTGTGCAATATGAACTTTTATACGGAGAAAAATAGAGCATTCTTTGGACATGAGACGTGGTAGCATCAAGACCGCGAAGTCAAACTTTCCTCATTTGTGGAGAATAAACCATTATTTTCCTTTCTTCCTGAACGACTTTGAAATGGATACTTCATTCTCCTCTCATCAGCTGACGTTGTTATGATACTTTCTTGACTTTCATTCCTCCTAGAATTTTCATTTTACTGCGGGTAAAATATTGTAGCTTCATAGCTATTACTCAGAATTAATGTCAGGAATTCAGGTAAAGGACAAAATTTCACGAGTTCAGGATTTAGCATCGAAACAGATATGGCAGATTACTTCTAAAATTAAACTAGGGAAAGGATTATAAATGAAAGACTTAAATAAAACTTCAAGTGATAATTCGTAAAGGGGAAAAAAAAACTACGACGACAAGCTCCAATTCAAGGAGATCAGAACTGGGGAAAAAAGAACAGCTAGGGATCGCTAAAGCACTTGAGCAACCATCTGTGATAACATCAACCAGCTGGAGCCACTGACTATTATGAGGTCCCTCTTACCCTGGAAACTTTTGCTAAGGAAAGATAAGATTAATGGACGAACTTTATCATTGGCTTGGTGCCCTTAACGCTTCTTATAAAGCTTATTTAACGTTATTGCTCCACGGGGACTGACGGCTGTTTTCTGTCCCCTCCAAGTGAATGGAAAGAGAAAAATTAAAAAAAAAACGGGGTATTTAGTGTACTCTTTCTTCTTATCTTTCCTTTGGAGTTGACATGTCTGCAGAAGGGGGAAAGAGATGTAAGATTCTTTATAGGGGAAACGTGGATAAAGAAGTAGAATTTAGCGACTTCCGGGGGAGACATGCAGGGGACTCTAGTAAGAAAATGTTGAGGCCAAACTCAGAGGTCAATTAGGAAGACGACACGCAAGAAATTGAGTCTGAATAGACCAATTAGTGACTCACCGGACAATAGTAGTAAAGATACAGTCTTTATATCAGATTCTTTTCATTCTTTTAGATTACTTCTTCTTTTTAAGTTTCAGGATTAAATTATTCAGATATGAGATAGAGCAAAAGGTTTCTTAGTTGAAGAGAGGTCATGAGAATTGGCGACTACTATGATACTGAAGGATACTGCTTCACGAGATTGTGTGTACACTGTTGAACCTCTTTACAAAATAAAACTGTCATATGTTCGTTATTTTAGTAAAATTAATAGTTTGATGTGTGCCACTAGCAGTTATTATTATTATTATTATTATTATTATTATTATTATTATTATTATTATTATTATTATTATTATTATTACAAACCGAGATGCAACCCTATTTACAGGAGACAGCTGTGAATCCCAGTAATCTAAATGAAAAAGTACCCTAGTACACTGAAAGAAATGCAAGGTACAGAAGAAACCATGTAAGGGAAATATGAAAGCCAAAAAAGATAAAAAACAAAGTAAAATTAATTAGGTAACTCACCATAAAAAATAAAGCGAAACTCGTATCAAAAACGAACTTCTGTAGCTCCAACGATACGACCATATGATCAGGAGGATCCTTCGACAGTTTAGTCTTAGCTGGAACATTCCATCCAGATAGTCAGAACAAATCATGCTGAATGACAGTACGAATTATGGAGTTACAGTTGGTGTATTCGTGTGATTTGGCGTCTGAAATCGTTTTAATATCACTTGATATAACTTCTTAGATTTTGAAATCGCTTAAAATAACTTCTTAGGCTAACAACAAAAGGGCCATGTTTTCCTTAATGGCCAATTAATTAAACACATCCATGCAAGTAAGGACTGATATAATATGATGTGAACATGTCTGCAAAGTAACTGGATAATATATGCTGTCACTAATTTACTCAAACGATCGTAACACTTCAAATTATTCTCTTTATCGCCATGACCCACAATCTCTTAGTGTTCATTTACATCTTTTTATAATGGGCTCCTTCTTACCATTCACTTTCTCTTTTATCCTTAATTCTTTGCATTTATGTCTCCACTTTTCACTTGTATACCTTTTCCCATCCAATCAAGATCAGTTTTTCAACCTTTCTTCTTTAATCGCTTCTCAGTGTCTCTTTGATAAAAGTATATACATACGCACGCACAAACTCACACACACACACATATATATATATATATATATATATATATATATATATATATATATATATATATATATATATATATATATATATATATATATATATATACAAATATATTTGTTGTGGGCATATATATACACCGGCTAATTTATATATATATATATATATATATATATATATATATATATATATATATATATATATATATACAACAAAAAAATGTATGCAGTAATATTAAAATGTTATTAAATAATTATCAGTATTGTGCAAGGTAACCAGTGGAAACTGTTTATCTCTACCAATGTAGGTGACCGTCTTCATTTTGTTTCAATTACGATAGTAAGGAAGCCCCTAACTCATTTGGAGTCATGATCTTCGAAAAGAAATAAAACAGATTCCATACATATATATAAACATATTACTACGTTAATTCGCTGATGGTCGAATGAAAACTTTACTTCGAATAAACTTCTTTTCTGTAGTTCAGAAGATGACTACGAAGTTTAATAAACATAAAATCTCAGGTTAAACGAAAATAAACAGTATTTAGCCTATATATTTTTGTAGTTTTTGTCGAAAACACGTAAGTTGGCAGCACTCATAACAGTTAAGTTTTCCACTTTCATAATGTTAGGACAAAAATTTTCTATGGCTGTTCCGATGAATAATACAGTTGTTATTATTATTATTATTATTATTATTATTATTATTATTATTATTATTATTATTATTATTATTGGAGACGGGGCTTTCAAAGTCTACTGTGCATATGATTCTGCAGAAAAGACTTGAAATGAAAGTATACGAATCCAAATGCATCAAATGTTAGAAGAGGGTTATCATACACGGCTTATTTTCTGTAATCAGTTCAATGAAAGAATTAATATTGATTATGCATTTTTGAATGACTGTGCTATTCCCGTGTGGTGCTTCTTTAGTGTATTAGGTTGTAAAGTTTTTGGATAGCGACTGTATATACATTTTAGCTCAGTCAAGCAAAGAACACAGTTTACTTTCCCATCTAGTGAAGCCATGGGTCAACTACAGTTCTGAAAAAGAAATTTCATAAATTGTGAAAAATATTTGATATAACAAATAAAAATAAAACTGCTGAAGACCAGAAAAACTAGACACATCAAGCTTTCTTATCTTTTTACAGATAATTCTGTCATTATTTTAAATTACACCATGACTTTATGGACACCCTGTATGCACACATGCACACATGCACACACACACACATATACATTATATATATATATATATATATATATATATATATATATATATATATATATATATATATATATATTGTGTGTGTGTGTGTGTGTGTGTGTTTTCGTGTTTTGGTTATCAGCACGAAAAAGAGAAATTGTTGAAGTAAAGAGTATTTGATTCAAGATCAAATAAAGCTTCCATCAAGAAGGTTTTAAGGAAAATGAAATAACTTTATGGAAAGGAGGCTTTTTTTTTTTATCACGGCGAGGTGTTTTCGAGAAAAAGTATAATATACCTTCGAAAATACAAAATATCTTGGAAGAAAACTGTGGTTCCCGCTTCCTTCCATCCACCCATCAAAAAAATTGATGGCCAAGTGGAAACACATCACTCGTAAAAAATATATATGAAAATTATAGCGTCTGGACACCATGCCTCTTCTCCCTATAAGTTTCCTGCCTCTCTCTCTCTCTCTCTCTCTCTCTCTCTCTCTCTCTCTCTCTCTCTCTCTCTCTCTCTCTCTCTCTCTCTCTCTTTAAATCTTCAGCTGAAAAGCCCTTATGGGCAGAGTCAACAGACTCAAAATCCAAGAGGCCTCCAAGGGGAAATCAGCCTACAGAGAGAGAGAGAGAGAGAGAGAGAGAGATAAGAAGAGAGAGAGAGAGAGAGAGAGAGAAATACATTAACATGAGGGAATAGAAAATAGAAAAATATAGTCACTTCTCACCCCAAGATGGATCCACTTTTTGGGTAAAACTCTTTAAAAATCTAACAAAGAGAGACAGACAGACAAACAAGCGAAATCAAACGCATAATCTGTACTTCGGATGTAACGACAGAAACCCGAGAAATTCAAACACTATGAAATCGGCCTCTTTCACGATTAATGAAGAAATTATTTTTTATGGGGACATCAGAGGTAAGATGGAAATGAGGTCGGTGTGGCAGAAACGAAGACACATTTCTGGAATATTGGAATGGCTCGTTCTTACGATATTCTGGAGCAAAAGTCAATGAACTTTGTCATATTAGAATGGGGTAGTAATTTTTTATAAATGATAACGGGAGAAGAAAATAGTTGTTTTTAAGTGGATGAAAATTGATTGATCATTTCCGGTTAATGTATACAAAATTAATCCTTTTATATTTTACAGAAAATTTTTGAATGGAAAATTAAATTTCTGGTTGTGGGCAAATTAACTGAAGGCCTGAAAGTATATTAATAGGAAATGCATAAGTAATATGACCTTGAATCCGTCTAACAAAGTAACCATCCTCCACTGTTTACGTAGGAGTGTATTAGAAACAATTTACTGTGATCATTAAATTAACACATCATATTTCAACAGTAAATCTTCACAGGTCTGTTTTCAGCAAAATACATAAATATTCCTTTGATTAACAGTCCCTTACTGTTGGTGTATGCATACATTTTAACAGATGTCAGTGATATCTGTAACCAACGAACAACTGTGAACAGTGACTAAATTAGTATAAAAACTGGAAAATGTGGAAAAACACCATTAAATTAATAAAGAGAATAGAAAGTAGAATCTGAAAGCCTGGACATGTATAAGAAAAACTATTAAATCAGTGCAAACGAGAGCCCAAATTACCATTTTGATTTATCCGTAATTCGCATAATTCGTTTCCTTTCTTAAACACTCACCCACATTCCACAAGTACCATTTCACTGCCTGGTCAAAAAATGCCTTCAGAGAAAAACCCCCATCCTGAACCAAAACTCTCCACCACAACAAAAGGACCCTTTTAGGGCATAACGAAAGAGTAAAAGATATCTTACCGCAGCAACTGTACTGTTGTTATTATGTGGAGATGGATGGAAACCGTTCACGATATTTACAGTGTTATAAAAGGAAAGTTGAAAACATGAGTAGCCCTCCAATCAATATCGTTAGTGTGCTTTGCTCTCAACAATTTTGTTTTTGCCCTGCCACAGTTGCTTCATTGAAATATGGGTATAGATATTTGGTGAAAAATGCGAACGGGATATTGTCGTATCATTTAACTTAGAGAGAGAGAGAGAGAGAGAGAGAGAGAGAGAGAGAGAGAGAGAGAGAGAGAGAGAGAGAGAGAGAGAGAGAACTATGCTGCAGAATCGTAAGAAGTTCGATTGGTCAAACCAGTCGATCCAGTGAGGTTCTGAAGAGTAAAAAAAATGGTCAAAATATGGCCCAGCATTTTATTGAAAATCTTTACATAACAGCGGCGTACATCCTGCTATAACGTTACTGAAGATAATCTAGCTTCACAGAAGTAGTTGCTGATATAAGAGGATACTGGTTTGTTACCAACAAGAATTTCATGTCTTATTTCCTAGCAACAAAATTTTCACTTACATGAGCAAAGTTTATTATCGAACTGATCACCTGTCTCTCTTTAATAGCATAAAAGGGAAGCAAACAAAGATTGATCCCTGAAAACGTTGCGTTAGAGCCACTTGCATCAGCCTTCCTCGGCAAATGTTTTGCAGTCTCTCTCTCTCTCTCTCTCTCTCTCTCTCTCTCTCTCTCTCTCTCTCTCTCTCTCTCTCACACACACACACACACACACACACACACACACACACACACACACACACACACACACACACACACACAAAAAATGTTTCTCGTGACAGCTCGAAAAAGTATTTGAAACCAATTATTAAAAAGTTCTTTGAAAGTTATTCATTACTGTATAGAAGTCAGAGCAATTTAGGAGTAAGAAATATACTTACATCTCTTCAGAACTCAAATTTATCACGATAAATATATACTGATTTACTATTCCAGTAGATTGTTGGAATTCCCGCGGCCGCCGATCCTGTCGTAAGTTTTGTCAACATATTTTCGCCAGTAATATGTTTTATTTATAAGTAAGAAAATGTGCGGGGTGTGAAAAAAATTCTTTAGACATATTTGTGATATGCTGTTTCTCTCCAGCGGCATACATTTGAGTCCTAAAAAAGAAAATATGTTTAAAAATAGTCTTTATACAGTGTATATACAAGAAAATTAGCCTTTCTATATTAACATTTCAATTGAAATAATACGTAAAAAAAATCGTGAAAAGATGAAAAGGTAAAAATGAGAATTTTCAATCTTCAAATGATTAATTTCAAACATTAATTTGAAACATAAACAAATATATATCTGTCGGATTTAAGGTGTTCATACTAACTCATCGCATGTGTCCTTCAACTTTCTCTTACTCCTCGTTTCTGAATTTTGATTTCTTTTTACGTTGACATTTTTCTTTTCCTATCATGAAAACATGAAGAATAATAGCATGAAAGGTGATGAAGCCCAATAGTGATAAATGTAATGGCAGTATCTTCAACAATTATCTGTCCCCAGTCAAGGGAATTAATCGCAAAATATATTCGTCAGTTTATGGAATAACGAGATGTAATATTAATTAGCATATGAATAATGTCTGTATGGGACAATGTGGACATGCGTGGCATAATGTCCTCTGTAGTATGTGTTGTTTCTTTTGGCGAGTAAACGCAAGTACAATGCTGATTTCTAAGCACATTATTGGGTTGTAATTCTCAAAGTCGGTGACCTTAAAAAAAAAAAAAAACTCTGCCTACTTAGGTAATGGGTTATTAGAAATGATGGTTTCTCTCTCTCTCTCTCTCTCTCTCTCTCTCTCTCTCTCTCTCTCTCTCTCTCTCTCTCTCTCTCTCTCTCTCTCTATGTCGTTATTGTCCTTCAAGATTTTATTTTAATATATATGTATATATATATATATATATATATATATATATCTATATATATAATATATTAATATATCTATGTATATTATATATATATATATATATATATATATATATATATATATATATATATATATATATGTGTGTACCTACCTATATATATCTATATATATATATTATATATACATATATATATATAAATCTAGATATATACATATATATATATATATATATGTGTGTATATATATATATATATATATATATATATATATATATATATATATATATATATATATATATATATATATATATATATATTAATATATCTGTATATTTTATATATATATATATATATATATATCTATATATCAATGTATATCTATATATATATATATATATATATATATATATATATATATATATATATATATCTATATATATATATAGTGTGTGTGTGTGTGTGTGTGTGTGTGTGTGTGCATATATATATATGGAATCCTTACATGCACGTGTCTTGAAAGAACCAAATCAAAGTCATTCGACCCATCTCTATCCTAGCTTTCCCTTCAGCACGGGAGCCATTCCAACTCTACCGGAAGGCGGCCTTTTTAGACACAGCCTCATTACAACCAGGCTCTTAACTGCACGGTAGGCGTGGAAATTGACATCCCCGCCCGAATAGATGTGGAATGAGCAGACATGAATGTATGTCTTTCGATTGTCACAATCGAGTATAAAACTATCAGAGAAAGGAAGTGACTGGACTCCATCGTGACATTTAGGCTGTGACGTAGAATGAACCCACAGAAAAGGGTCATAAATATGGATTATGAAAATGAGAGGGAGGGATCCTATGCAAACTTTTTGAGACACGGAAGTCGTGGATGTTAAAGATGCAAATGTTATAGCTTTTCCTTTATTTCATGAGTTGTAAGTCATTTATTTCTTCTTTGGTTTCGGTTTCACGTTGATGTCTGATTAGGATTCTTGACTGAATTCCAAATTTCTCCTTTAAAGACAAGCAATGTTTCATAAAATTAAATGACTGTCACTCATATGACAAGGATTTTATAGCCATCAATAAACACTGCGCGATTCGTTTAAAAAATCTGATCTTTCGATATCAAGCCCTAAGACTTTTCCTTGCTAACAATAGTCTTCTTCAATAATCTTACAATTATCTTTTTCGATACTTTCAGGGATATGTTTTTATTCAATGACCTGATCTCTAGTTTTTCTCCACTGATGAGATTAATTGTAATTGCTAGAAAGTCTTGATATGGTAAACTCCCTGACAATTATAATGATTGTTCTTTGACCTTTAAGCGGCATATTGTGGCAATGGTCAAGCCAGTTCTCTCCTGTGTCCTACATTCCTCTAATTGGACCGCCAATATGACTAAACGGAGAAGGGTGAGATTCTAATAGGTCTACCTGGAATTAGTTGAAAGGGGCTGTAGCATTGGAGTCAGGTGGACCACCTCTAATTATTCGTTCCTTCGGGATCATCTCCCCTCCCCCCTCGCCCCACAAGTGACTGGAGTACTTATGCCAACTAACTGGGCATCTCTTCGTGTTACCTAAGAGGAAGGAGAGTGAAGGGGCACGCTATCAAGTATGTACGAGGAAACTTAATGCAAATATGCTTTCCTGACGGAAAGTCGTGTTTTGAAATTCACAAACTAATCGTTCCATGATACAAGGTTTATTACCTTGTATACATTTCCCCCTCTATCAGTGCTTGCACCTGCAATAGTTTTATCGTGCATAATTCTCTTTTAATTTAATTTCATTGGACTGTGGTTCATTTTATGTCCGTGGAAACACACTGCTAGACCTCTATGTATTTCTCCAAAGTAACATAAATCAAACCTTTCACTCGCAATAGTATATGCTCCTGGAATGTATATTAACTTCTTGAGTAGCTTGCCTTCTAATCAAATACTAAAACTGAAGAACTGGTGAGGGAACAATTGGAGACTGAATTGAAAATTATATAAGTGAGGACGATATGTAACAGATGAAATATTTTATTTTCCGAGTTAATGCTTCCTTTTAAACTTGGATGACAAAGCTTTTTTAAAGCTGTGTCACAAGTCATATTCCTGAGATATTCCTTGTTTTATCTTGGCTTTACACTATACGCACAGACACATATATATGTACATTATATATTATATATATATATATATATATATATATATATATATATATATATATATATATATGTGTGTGTGTGTGTGTGTGTGTGTGTGTGTGTGTGTGTGTTGCCTGTATGTGCGCTGCAAAATGTTAGGGATATCCAAACTGTTAGTACAGATTTATAAGAGACAAAAACGCAAATATTTCAAAATGTCCAGGTGTTCTCGAAATGTACACACAGACTTACTTGTACTAGACAACATTCCGCATGATGAAAGACTTGTAATATCCTTTGCTTGTGTTAGATAATACTTCGAACTTAATGGACCATAACTATGGAAGTCCCAGACATCCTCCCTGTGGGGTAACCGAGCCGAACTCGAAATGCGAAGTAAAGTTGAGTTATCATCTGGGATGATAAACTCACAAATTTTGGGAAAATGTCGTGTTGTATACTTTTATGGAAGGAAGCCAATTTGCC
>NC_089792.1:22626198-22651198 GCF_040412425.1 Macrobrachium rosenbergii
AGGCAAAACATATTGGAGACTTATGAGCTAAAGAAAAAAAAAAGCCCGCTTCCACTTATGCGATTATTCTTCTAATCCTGTCTGGCTCTTCCTGTCATGATTAGGAATGGGTAAGAAAAAATTCATTCGCAATAGTTTTAATTTCCTTTAAATGGAATGTTATTTAGCTCGTCTGCCAGGAAACTGATTGCCCACATAATGTCCATTAGCGAGTGACTCGTTCGTCTGTTTTAGGATTATTCCAGCCTTGTGCTGACACGGCCTCTTGCTCTTGGGCAGCCCATAAACAAGTGACAGAAACTGTCAGTCTGTTACCATGGCACATCATGCGCCTGCGCCGCCTGGCGAATAGTTGGCAGATACCGCTTTTGTCTGAAACACTAAGAGAACTGATACAGTATTTTATAAAGTAACTGTACTTTACGGTAATCTAGAAATAAAATACTTCTCCTCCTATTTGACTGAGTTTTTATACTCCAAGAAAGATTGGGCACACTACGAGATGATACATTTCCCAAACTTCATGACCATAAGCCCTAGAAGTAAAAAAAAATGTTTGTCAGGATCCATCCATCGGTGAAGGGCTAAAGGAAAGAAATAAATTAAGAGATAAGCGAAGGAGCAGAGAAAGAAGGCATCGAAAAAAGATTTCCTCTGGCATCATTCCACGAATCAGAGACAACAAAGGGGCGGAACGAGTCTATTGGATGATGGCCTCCGATTGCAGGGCATCCGTGATTAAGTAACTGCATTTTTAGTATTTCGTGCTATTATCCATTTCATTCACACACACACACGTTGTATATATATATATATATATATATATATATATATATGTGTGTGTGTGTGTGTGTGAGTGGATCTTTCTTGTTTGTTCTCCCCGGTGAGGGCGGGTTAGGTAGGGGATCAGGAGGGTAGGGGACACATCCACCCTCCTCCTGCAAACCTGTTTGTCCGCCCTGGGTGGGGGCATTTTAGGTAGGGGATCCGGAGGTTAGGGGAGACATGACGGGCAACGCCGGGTTCCATCGCAGCGTAGTGCGCCATCAAGTTCGTATATATACAATTTGAAACTGTGCTGACTAAGGAATCATCTCAACGTTGTGGTAAATTTTATGAGGATGATAAGCCACAGTATTCTTTACTGAACCAAAGACCTGTAATCACTTGAGCTGACTCAGTGTTCATTTTCAGATAATCTAATAACTAACATTATGCAGTTTCTTCGCCCTGCCCGAATTTGACCCCATGGACATTCTTTCATATATATTTAAAATTTTTGTGTAGTATTTCTGATTTGCATTTTTGTTGGAATCTTTCGCTGCATCACGTTGATGATTCGCCGTAGGATATTATGTCAATTGGATTTTTACGTATTGCTAATGCTGAAGTCAATTTTATGAAGCTAAAAACTTGCTGTCTTTGAAAGTCCCTTAAAAGCTGAAAAAAAACAGCTTGTATGTCAGTTAAACCAAATTATTTATCAATAGATGTGAGGGACCCGTCAACTAAGGACAAAAAACAGTAAATGAATAAACTAAGAAAAGAAGTGATAGATTTTCCATATATTTATGTTCTATGTAATCTATTTCTTAAGTAACAAGGTTTATTTAGCGTTCTGAGAAAAAAAGCCAAATTTTATTTTGGGCTAAACAAAGAAGCATTCATGATTATGGCGAGTATCTTTCCGTTCTAAAAAGAACTGAAGATCCAAGAATCCCGGCCCTATAATTTCTAGTCACTGGGGAGTCCAGAAACGTTTGTATTACTCTCATATTTTCCAATTTAGGAACATTTCTATTTTTGTCATATTCTCCAGTTTAGAAACGCATGTATTTTCTCATATTTTCCAGTTTAGGTAACAACTATTTTTCCTCATACTCTCCAGTTTAGAAACGCTTTTGTTTTTATCATATTTTTATCATATTTGTACTTTTTCCTACTTTCAAGTTTAGAAACGTTTGTATGTATTTATGTCATATTTTTCAGTTTAAAAGTTTAGAAGCGTTTGTATTTCTCTCATATTTCCAGTTTAGAAAATTTCTATTTTTCATCATACTTTCCAGTTTAGAAACGTCTCCATTTTATATGCTTTTATTTAGCTTGCTTTTTTGTCTGTTTATCTGTTTGTCTTTGTTAAATCTTGTAACTCAATTTTCGACCTGTTCCCTTCGGCCGATGGACTTGAAATTTTCCCATGGTTACTCAATCCCTATGACAGTACAACCTTACATGATCAGTAGGTCAGCGGTGACCTCTAGTGACCCTACAGTGACCTCTCCTAGTATCTCAGGATTTGTATGAAACTCCTCGGATTTTTCATACCTTCTTGGAGTCAGTAGAATAAGTTAATAACTCTACGGATTTTTCAAACCTTCTTTGGCTCGATTTCGTTAGCTACGATGATAAATTAACTAGTTACTGTTTCTATCAAAACTTAAAAGTATAAAATAAAAAAATGAAAAAAAATTTTAAACACGCTTTTATTAAAATGCACTGAAAAGTAAAAAATAGTTTTTTGAGACACCAGGATTTTCTTACAATTAATCATGTCTACAAATTAAAAGCGTGTGCCCCTAACATGGAGGGAAATGCTACAAGAATTTTTAAAATATATATTTCTGTTCTTGTAGCATTTCCTTCCATGTTTGGCGCCCACGCTTTTATTTTTGTAGACATGATTGGTTGTAAGAAAATCCTGATGTGTGTCTCAAAAAATTATTTTTTACTTTTTAGTGCATTTTAATAAAAGCGTGTTAAAAATTTTATTTTTTTGTATTTTTTTATTTTCATATTTTCCAGTTTGGAAACGTTTGTGCTTTTGTCCTCTTTTCCAGTTTAAAATGTGTATTCTCTTATTTTTCAGTTTCCAGACGTTTTGTATTTGTCACATATTTTCGAATTTAGAAATGTGTGTATTTATCTCATATTTTAGAGATTATTTGAAAAAGAAAAGTGGTGCCAAGGATTAATATTTCCATGTATGTACGTAGAGCTGCTCTCTCGGAAAATCATATTTAATGCCATAAATCGTATTTCATTGTGGCAATCCTCTTTCCTTTATTATTATTGAAGGTTTAAAGGGGAAAAACCTTCCATTTTGCAGCGACAAACAGATCTGTAAGTTATTTTTTTTCCCATTTAGGAGGATTATTAAAGGTCAAAGTCCATTCTCTATAGAACCATTAACATAGCCTTTTGTCTTCGGAAGCTCTGTAAAAACAGGCTCTCCCTGCTGGCTTAGCTATTTACTGAAACCATTTCACGTATTCATGGAGTAGGCTTTCACTACTAAGTATTTTTCCATGCGGTTGCTAGCCACATTTGTTGTTCCCCTTCTTGTCAAACCGACTAAGTTACGTAATTCCCTGTAGTGGTCAAGGGTGACGCTGGATTTTACAGAAAAGCGTCCTTTGCCTTGTATTCACGCGCGCTTGCGTGCATGCATATGTATGTGAGTATTTGTATTAACGTTTGCTTGCGAAAGTAGATCTAGTAATTTATTGCTCGGGAGAACTACTCTAAATATTCTTTGATGCTAAAATAGTAATAGTTTCTTTTCGTGATGGGGAGCCGCTACAGAGTTTGTTTACATGTTTTTTTAAAGCAAACATTAATTTCGAAAGCAACAGTGTAAAGATATGTTCATAAGGAGGTTTTGGTTTGTCTGTCGATTGTGTGAACCACTCATTAAGAAATATACAGAGAACAGTTATTAAGAGTCTCTCCCAATGCGTTTCAACTTGCGTCCCGCTTGAGATCTGAGATTTCACTTTAAAAAAAAAAAAAAGTAACATTTTGCCCAGCGACTTAAATCTCTTGAGCTGTTTTTGAATACTGCAGGAAAAGAAACAAACCGATGGTGCGAGAAATGAACTTTCTGTGACAGTGAAGCATGCACAGAATTTTAACTCGTTAAATGTTGACGCATCAACAAACGTTTTGATCATTAGTCCTTCATTTCCCAAGAACTTGTAAGAAGCAGGAGAAGACAGCTGCCATTTGCAACAGCCTCCTTCCTGCCGAGAAAACTTCTTCTCTTTTTCCATCGTTTCCCCTCAGTCGCACAATGCTCCCTGTCCTCTGTTTTCCGCTTTTCTTTTCTCTTTAGTGCTACATAGTCGTTTGCTACTCACTGTGTGTGTGTGTGTGTGTCGCTTTCTTCCTTTCGTTAGAAGAAGTAAGATTTACTTAACAGACTTATATTTTCCTTTTATTTTTTATTTTTTTGCCGTGGATGAGTATCCTTTTACAGCTCGGGGGAGATAGTATGTTTCTCGGTGTTTATTACGGTGTAATAAACGTAGGTTGACGTTGTTAAGCTGGAACTTGCCTCGGCTCCCGCTGAGAAAATAACAAACGGTAAAAGTTTCCCCTGTTGTTTCTCCTCAGACAATTTGTTTAGATGCTAAAACCCTCCTCTGTGCTCCCGTAAGCCCCGAGGGGCGGCAAGATCTTTATCTTTTATCTCGATGTACAATTACTTTTTTCTTTCTGAGATATGTATGTTGTTGGAAGTGAAGGCGTAGCTATCACACACACTCACACTCACACACACACACACACACACACACACACACACACACACATATATATATATATATATATATATATATATATATATATATATATATATATATATATATATATATTTGTATGTATGTAGGTATGTATTTATGTATGTGTATATAAACAGTATGTAAATATATATGCATATATATGTATATGTATATATAAATACTTATGTAATGTATTCGGGTTTATTATCCAAGCATTGCCTTTTACTTTCTCTAGGAGGATGTAAATAATCCTTATTTTTATTGGAACTTAGTGACTATATATACATTTAAAGTAGTAGATTCCGAAGGGCAGGCCCAGACGAGTTTAAAAGCATTGCAGTTCAATCGTATTTTGTTATTTAGTGACTATTACCTTTTTTTTTTAATGAATCTTTTTCATCATTATTGCGTTTTTTGCGTTTCATTAATAGATCAACATTTGACATTGAAGGTGTCAGTATTTCATTATAATATCATTGTTTGAATCATCACGAAAATAATGCATTAAACACGGCGGAATGAACGTATAATGAATTTTTGTGATTGTAAAATAATTCCTAGTCATCTCTCTCTCTCTCTCTCTCTCTCTCTCTCTCTCTCTCTCTCTCTCTCTCTCTCTCTCTCTCTCTCTCTCTCTCTCTATATATATATATATATATATATATATATATATATATATATATATATATATATGCCCATCCATTTATCACTTATAAATTCCCCTTCGGTGATAATTCCCCATCGGGGATATTCCCGAGGTAGCGTGGATTTGATATTAAGCGATATTTGTAGCTTCATGATCGTATATAAATCACGGTGTGATAAAAAAAAATGTCATAAAAAGAGCTGCGTGTTCCAAACGTACCAAAGAACTATCATGGTCGAGGTGGGTTAATGCCGAAGCTAAGTACAATTTCCCCGCTCTCGACGGGTAAATGAGTACACCAGACTCGGCGTTAACTTACCTCTCTTGATAGCTCAGTGGTAGCGTCGACTGGATTCGCTGGATGCGCGTCCTGTGTCGTGGATCGAGACTCGGCAGTGCCCGTCCATTTATCATTATAAATTCCCCTTCGGTGATAATTCCCCATCGGGGATATTCCCGAGGTAGCGTGGATTTGATATTAAATATTTGTAGCTTCATTCGTATATAAATCACGGTGTGATAAAAAAATGTCATAAAAGAGCTGCGTGTTCCAAACGTACCAAAGAACTATCATGGTCGAAAATGCCGAAAGTACAATTTCCCGCTCTCGACGGGTAAAAGAGTACACCAGACTCGGCGTTAACTTATACCTCTCTTGATAGCTCAGTGGTAGCGTCGACTGGATTCGCTGGATGCGCGTCCTGTGTCGTGGGATCGAGACTCGAAGTGCCCGTCCATTTATCACTTATAAATTCCCTTCGGTGATAATTCCCCATCGGGGATATTCCAGGTAGCGTGGATTGGATATTAAACGATATTTGTAGCTTCATGATCATATATATATATATATATATATATATATATATATATATATATATATATATCACCATGAAGTTGCTGGCTTATTTTGATAAAGATAGTTATTTACCTACCATATGTCTAATCCACCACTGAGATGAATAGAAGCAAAATATGTTTGTTTACAATGCATGAGTTGAGGTTACGGATGAGAAAATTATGTGCTTTTGGTATCATAATCACTATAAATTTTCATAACTCCTCAAAGAAGAACATCGCAAAAGAGCAAATAATTGCATGCTTTATTTTTCACCAGTGCCATTGGGTCATCGGAGTAGAATTGATGGACTTTAGTGGCATTTTGGTAAATGAAATGCAAAGATGAATCCTCCTTGATTCTAAAACACGTCCCTCTCCAGAAATTATAGAGGGGAGGACAAAATTTTTCAGAAATACAACAAGGTAACTTGACTGACAAATTATTTTTATTTATCGATAAGAAAAAATTGACGAAAATTTCTTATCATTGCAATGATAAGGGGGGGAAAGAGCTGTACTTGAAAATTCCCACAACTCCCTGCACCTCTTTCAAAAGGACTGAAGACTACGTATCAGGTGAAAGATCAGGCCTGTTTTGGAGGTCAAGGAACAACGTTTCCAAAACTTCTGGAATACGTCAGTGGGGGAATTCTATAAAGTCTGGGCAATGCGCAGTTTGCGATGTGGTGATTAAGAGAGAGAGAGAGAGAGCTGGTATTTGAAAAGAACTGTCGGTTAACATATATGATGAATGAGTTAAGTTCACAAGGAATGACTAAGGATTTGCATAAAATTTAGGGGTGAATGAATAGTACCACACACGAAATATGCACGTGCGAGGGGAGAGAGAGAGAGAGAGAGAGAGAGAGAGAGAGAGAGAGAGAGAGAGAGAGAGAGAGAGAGAGAGAGAGAGAGTGCTTTGCCTTCCTGCAGTTTTCTTTGGTAGTGTCTTTTTCTGTTGTAGTTTTTTTCTGAAAGTTTGGTCTGATGACCTGACCCTAGATCTGTTTGGTTCTTCGCTGCCGTTCCTCTGTAGTAATGATGAATTCTGTTATTTTTTGTAATCTTCAATTGCTTTTCTTTCATAGGTAAACTTTACATTTTGATAATTAGGCTATAAAACTATTGTCTTCAGCTTCGAACTTATATTACACACACACAACGATCTTTTACACACACACACACATCTATATATATTAATATATATATGTATATAAATATACATACAGTATATATAGTTTATATATATAAATGTATATATGTGTGTGTTTGTATGTGTATGTGTGTGTGTTGCTGGCTTGGCAAATCACTATATTACCAGAAGTGATGACATACATATTGCAATTCCAAATTTATGAGTAATTTTAAAGGTCAAAAATTTAAGTTTAAGACGATGAAAGAATGAAGTCCTTGTGAGAAGTCGACATACTGTAGACAAGAAACGGATGAAAACCAGATGGGGGTATTTCATCCTCATTCAGGAAGCTGAGTGTATCACGGAAGTTACCTTAGAGATTATGAAGAACGAACCTCTCGTAGTTTAGAAACTTTGGTCGAGAAAATAATGAGATACGACGAATAAAGTTTTATAAAGGGAATCTACTTAGTTGATCCTTTTTATTAGACGTTTATGTTTATAGTATGACGTAGGAAGAACAGAGACAACTCCAGTGAAAGAATGGCATAACGAAGGTCATATTGCTTGTAAAAACCATTGATATTACACTGGACAAAAAATATGAAAGGAAATCTAGGCTTATTAAGGGGGAATGTAAGAATGTGAAAATTTTCTTAAAGCGAAAGCAAACAATAATTGCAAAGGCTATAAGGCTTTTATTTATATGCAGATGCAGTGAGAGTAGAATAAGATGTATTCGTCATTATTCTATCTTAGAAGTACTATAACTAAAGATACTTCTGCAGTTAACGTTTACCTAGATGGGTAGGCAGAAGACATTCGTCCCTTTGGTAAGAATTATCGAAAATGATCCCTCAGTTATTCCTGATTTAATTAAATTTAATTTCAAATATGTCAAGTGGAAGGCTTCACATGTGGTCTTCAATAAACCATTGAGACTGAATGAAAGCACAGTTTATGTACTTTTTATTTAACGTTTCATTTAGTAATAGATGTTACAATTCAGGAAACACATGTTTATAATTGCAATATCCTTCTTATAGATATGGCCTCTACTATTTTTTTATTCATAGATTATGGAAAATATCACTCATTCAAGTAAAAACGGGTCTTAACAAACTCTATATAAAAATATCTATGAACATAGGACAAGCTGAGTTAAAAAGCGTTAATCTCCACCAAAACATTATTGCACAGAGAAGGGAGTAAATTATATAAAAGGGTTAATGAGGTTCCCACGAGAGAGAGAGAGAGAGAGAGAGAGAGAGAGAGAGAGAGAGAGAGGCAAGCCTCAGGCCTAGAGAAATGAGGTAAAAACAAGTAAAACAAGGACAAAATGTTAATTATACCTCTTGGAGTAATCAGTGAACACACATTCATGCTTAAACACAAATGGGGTCACACACACAAAAACACAAACACACAGTGGTAAATTATATATATATATATATATATATATATATATATATATATGTATATGTATATGTATATAAGAGATATATATATATATATATATATATAGAAATATATATATAAGCAAATAAATATATAATATATATATATATATGTATATATATATATATATATATATATATATATATATATATGTGTTTATATATATATATATATATATATATATATATATATATATATATATATATATATATATATATATATATATATATATATATATATATATATATATATATATATATATATATATATATATATATATATATATATATATATATATATATATATTCATATATACTGTACATACTTACATATATACAGTATATATATATATATATATATATATATATATATATTTATATATATATATATAACTAAACACACAAACAAGTAATATCCAGACGTTAAGAATATTCATATTATATTCTACCATTCTTCCATATCTTATTTCTTTCCCTTTTTGTCAGTCCTAAGGTTAGGCTTATCCTCAGTAGTCCCACATCATTTTCCCTTCGTCACCACTGTAATGGAAGATTAGTTTACCATCTGTCCGTCTTTCGTTTTACATTAAATGCGAGGATGAGTAACTAAACAGTTTATGTCGCCGCTATGTTCATCCTCTCATTATTTAGACAATTAGTTGTTTGAGTCATATATACAGTATATATAATAGCTGACCAACCAGGCGCTGTCCGGGATAACTCTGAATAACAACCGATAAGCTCTCTCTCTCTCTCTCTCTCTCTCTCTCTCTCTCTCTCTCTCTCTCTCTCTCTCTCTCTCTCTCTCTCTCTCTCTTCGTTTCCTGTTAAGATAGTTGCTTCAGTTACATTGCCCAGCATTTTTGACATTTTATATTTCACCACTTCTCACCCACAATCCTATCAGCAGTGAATTTTGACTTGAAGGGTATCGGGAGTGTCTTTGTAAATTCAAGCGACTTTGAAAACTATGGATTAGACACTAATATCTGTCATTTTTGACATTTTATTTTTCACCCTTTCTCATCGCCCCCCCCCTTTCCTATCAGGTCTGAACTTAGACTTAAAAGGCATCGGGAGTGTCACTGTTCATCTCAGCAACCTTGAAAACTATGGATTAGACCCTAATATCTGTCGTTTTCAGTTATTTTTACACATCACCCCTTCCCACCCCTTCTCACCCCCCTTCCCATTAGGGCTGAACTTGGACTTAAAGGGCATCGAAAGTGTCACTATTCTTCTCAGCGACCTCAAAAACTTTAAATTAGACCCTAATATCTGTTGTTGTCGGTTATTTTTACATGTAACTCCCTTCCCACCCCTTCTCAACCCCCTCTCTGTCGAGGCTGAACTGGGACTTGTAAGACATTGGGAGTGTCACTATTTATCTCAACGACCTTGAAAACTATGGATTAGACACAAGACACTAATATCTGTTGTTTCGGTCATTTTTACATTTCACCCCTTCCCCACACCCCCTTTGGTGCCAGTGATGTATTTCCCCCACAGTATTCTTTTCCAGATGGTAAGTCATATGTATACCAAGTTTTGTTGAATTGCTCAATGAACTTTAGAGTTATGCTGGAACATACACACACACATACATACATACATACATCCATTTTTATATATTATATATGCATGTGTGTGTTTATCGCCATTTTCCCTCTTGAAACAACATTACAGTGGTGATAATATAAATTCAACCTGTCCAAAATATTTTCAATGGTCCATTTCCTTTACTTCGTAAAGTTCATTAGTCAAGTTGTTGAGTTCATTTTGGTCCACCATTTTGACAATTTGGCATTTTACATTTATTGACAGAAGACAATACACTTTCAGATGTCGTTTCATAAAGAAATTTTATCGAGCAGTCCCACACTATTTAGGCATTTACTCCTGAATGAATCTCGTTGCGAATAAGGTTTTCTGGTAATCAACTATTATGTTGAAATATAGCGCAAATGGTTCTGTGCTCATGTAGAGTTGTAGGTTCTCCATTGTAATAAAATATGGCAGAGATGTTTCCAAATAACCGAACTACTGTCTATGCTTGTATGTGTGGGTGTGTGTATGCGTCTCTTCAGTGATGAAATTTTATCTTATAAGAATCATATCGCCAATGTGATATCAGCCTTTCGTTTTTTCGTTTTTTCGTTTTTTTTAACGTGCCTTTTTTCCCATTTTTATATGGGGTAAGCACGATGCCTTCTTCGAGAAAGTAAAACATGAGATCTGAAGAATATCATTGCGACATTATCTGTGGAGCCGGCAAAGAGTGCAATTATGAAATGAATCAGGACTAAGGAAAACCAGCTTTACATAAACCTTTTCTGAAGAAAGCGTTTTACGTCGAAGCGTAAATTGCTTAGATATTGTTCAGGAAACTAAAAGTATTGGTAAAAGTAAATAATCAAGTAAAAAATGCGCCCAAGTTTCTTCGGCGCACTTGAGTTTTCTGTACAGCGTATAATCAAGGCCACCGAAAATAGGTCTATCTTTCGATGGTCTCGGTATAATGCTGTATGAACCGCGGCCCATGAAACTAACCACGGGCAGGTGGTGGCATATCCTATATCGTTTTCAGAAGCACGATTATGGCTAACTTTAACCTTAAATAAAATAAAAACTACTGAGGCTAGAGGGCTGCAGGTTGTTATGTTTGATGATTGGAGGGTGGATGGTCAACATACCAATTTGCAGCCCTCTAGCTTCAGTAGTTTTTGATCTGAGGGCGGACAGCAAAAGTGAGGCCAGAAAAAAGTGCGGACAGAATAAAGTGCGGACGGACAGACAAAGCCGGCACAATAGTTTTATTTTACAGAAAACTAAAATGCTTGTGCATAAAGAACATATATATGAGGAAACATTTCTTGGAAGCAAATATCTGGGAAAAGTTTGGACCCGCATCCGAGATGCTGTTGGGATTCTCATTAAAAGCTCCAAACGAGATTAAGCGAGACGGGAACTCGCATCAGAAAAAAGAGAAAAAGATCGAGAAATAAAGAAAGAGATGATTTCGATCAACGAAACATCCTGAGAGGAGAATGGGGGAAGGGGAAGAATTAATAAGGATTCAAAATCGTGCGCGTACTGAATTTCGTAGAAACAATTAGGGACCTCCGTTTAAATGTACGTGCAGAATGAAAGACGGAAAATAAATAATAAATAATTAGCCATTGTTTCTAAAAATGAACTCTTTTAGGTAACATAATGTGGTGTATGTCATCTGTTTTCTGATGAAGATAAGATAAATTTCACTGACATAACAACGATATTACCAGATTTATTAAAAAAGAATTTTCTTTATCCGAATACACAAACACGCATATATATATATATATATATATATATATATATATATATATATATATATATATATATATATATATATATATATATATATATATATTTTATATATATATATATATATATATATATATATATTTTATTTAGTGTCAAGAAATTTTTGTATGTTTAGTGTTCAATGTTTGCGTAAAATTTTCTTCAAGCTGAAAAGGACTTCAGCAATGGTGGTACTGGAGGTCTGCCCTTCTTGAAGGGCTAGTGGAGATTGACGATAGAGAATTTATGTAATGCGGCGAGAGCCCGGACGTGAGTTAGAGTGAGAGTGTCGGGAGGTAGGAGTGAGAAGATGAAAGAAAATAAGAAGTGATAGATGTTAAGATAATGATCAGGATATTGGTCGCCTTAGCTGTCATGAATGGTCGAAATAATTAAGTTTTTTTTTTATCTAATTTCATTTCTATTTTTATTCAACCTCTCGAATTCAGGTAACAACGGCAGAGGCTGTCCAGGAGCAAGAGCTCATGAGCAAAGGTGGAATAAAGAAAATTTTATTTTATAGGCTGTTTTCTGTTGCGCAGAAGAAGTGGAACTATAAAGAGAGGAGATTATGTTGTTCTTTAACAAACAGTGATTTTGAACAGGGCATTAAAGAATTTTCATTTTGGGACTGGACAGGAACCAAGATGTGTTTGGACGACGTTTAATAATTAAATTTGATACAGTGAGATATGGTAGCGAGGTTTCATTACTGTTTAAAGAGTTACAAGCTCTGTGGCATTGTCGAGATAGTGAATACTTGGCATCAGCATACAGGATGTTCATCAATATATTCCCAAAAGTGTATTTTGGGAAAGAAGTTTGATAAGTCATAATGAGATGAATGAAATCAGGCAAGTCATGTTTAAAAACAAAAGGACTACTGATGATGAGGGTGCTTTTAAAAATAAAATATAATATCCCAAATGCGTAAGAGTTTTTTAGTCGTGAGGACAATTCGTGACTAATGTATTTAGACAAATTTCCCGTACATGACAAAGCAAAAAATAAGCTCTATTTTTAGTTACATCATTTGTTTCGTGCTTTGGAGGAAAGTGTTATTCTAGTATTATTTATATTTTATATCCTTGAATTAATATTCATGCTTCTGTTATCTCTAGCCTTGGAAATGTGATTTATTCTCCAAGTTTTCGCATTTTGAAAATATATGTGGAATATTGAGTGTTACAGTGGCTAACTTCTTCGTATGTATATATATATATATATATATATATATATATATATATATATATATATATATATATATATATATATATATATATATATATATTATATACATTTGCATACAGTAAGTGAAATCATCACATACCAATAAAATAAACACATACATTTTTATATTATATATATATAAAATATAAACACTAAAAAAAAAAATAAAGAAAACGTTGCTAAACTGGCCATATCCAGGATCTGCCTTTTGATTACTAAACCTAACAATGACATGAAAGTTTTGCATATTATTTGTAAATGTCGGTACTGCGAAGGCATTTAATGAACAAGTGTCTGACAAGAAATGCGACGATGTACCTTCAAGTAATAATATAGATCGTTCCGTCGTGGCCTTCACGTTGAATGTGAGACTCTCTCTCTCCTACTTTCCTTTTGTTTCCTCATTGGTTTAACTTTCTTCTGGAAAAGAGACAATGGAAGACAAGACCATTTCTTGTCTGTTTATTCTAAGATCGAACTGATTTAGGACAACGATCCCCGTCGCGAGTGTTTTTTGTTTCATTCCGAGTAAATACAGATTTTGCAAACATTATTGACATTGAGTAGAAGACTGACATGAAGCGTGGAGACATTTATTAGCGTATATATATTATATTGACCTGAGTAGAGAGACATATAAAGCATGGAGAATTTATTGACACTGATTATATAAGACTGACATGGAGCATGGAGATATTTATTGACACTGAATTGAAGACTGACACTAAACCGTGGAGATATTTATTGACACTGAGTAGAAGACTTTAATGAACAACTGTCTGACAAGAAATGCATGGAGATATTTATTGACAGTGAGTAGAAGACTGACATGAAAAAGAGTGGAAGATATTTATTGACACTAAGATGAACTGATTTAGAAGACCCCGTGACATGAAGCATGGAGTAAATACAGATTTATTGGCATCAAGTAGAAGGCTGACATGAAGCACGGAGAATTTATTGACACTGAGCAGAAGACTGACATTAAGCGTGGAGATATTTATTGACATTGAGTAGAAGACTGACATGAAGCATGGAGATATTTATTGACCCTGAGTAGAAGACTGACATAAAACGTATGATTTTATTGACACTGAATAGAAGACTGACATGACACTGCGTGACATGAAATACTTATTGACACTGAGTAGAAGACTGACATGAAGCGTGGAGATATTTATTGACACTGAGTAAAAGACTGATATGAAGCGTGGAGATATTTATTGACACTGAGTAAAAGACTGACATGATGCGTGGAGATATTTATTGACACTGAGTAGAAGACTGACATGAAGCATGGAGATATTTATTGACACTGAGTAGAAGACTGACATGAAGCATGGAGATATTTATTGACATCAAGTAGAAGGCTGACATGAAGCACGGAGAATTTATTGACACTGAGCAGAAGACTGACATTAAGCGTGGAGATATTTATTGACCCTGAGTAGAAGACTGACATAAAACGTGGCGATTTTATTGACACTGAATAGAAGACTGACATGAAGCGTGGAAATACTTATTGACACTGAGTAGAAGACTGACATGAAGCGTGGAGATATTTATTGACACTGAGTAAAAGACTGATATGAAGCGTGGAGATATTTATTGACACTGAGTAGCAGACTGACATGAAGCATGGAGACATTTATTGACACTGAGTAGAAGACTGACATGAAGCGTGGAGACATTTATTGACACTGAGTAGAAAACTGACATGAAGCGTGGAGATATTTATTGACACTGAGTAGAAGACTGACATGAAGCGTGGAGATATTTATTGACACTGAGTAGAAGACTGACATGAAGCGTGGAGATATTTATTGACACTGAGTAGAAGACTGACATGAAGCGTGGAGATATTTATTGACACTGAGTAGCAGACTGACATGAAGCGTGGAGATATTTATTGACACAGTAGCAGACTGACATGAAGCGTGGAGACATTTATTGACACTGATTAGAAGACTGACATGAAGCGTGGAGATATTTATTGACACTGAGTAGAAGACTGACATGAAGCGTGGAGATATTTATTGACACTGAGTAGAAGACTGACATGAAGCGTGGAGATATTTATTGACACTGAGTAAAAGACTGACATGAAGCGTGGAGATATTTATTGACACAGTAGCAGACTGACATGAAGCGTGGAGACATTTATTGACACTGAGTAGAAGACTGACATGAAGCATGGAGATATTTATTGACACTGAGTAGAAGACTGACATGAAGCATGGAGATATTTATTGACACTGAGAAGGCTAGCAGACTGACATGAGAAGACGTGAGACATTTTATTGACACTGAGTAGAAGACTGACATGAAGCATGGAGACATTTATTGATATTGAGTAGAAGATTGACATGAAGCGTGGAGATATTTATTGACACTGAGTAGAAGACTGACATGAAGCGTGGAGATATTTATTGACACTGAGTAGAAGACTGACATGAAGCGTGGAGATATTTATTGACACTGAGTAGAAGACTGACATGAAGCGTGGAGAAGACTGACATGAAGCGTGGAGATATTTATTGACACCGAGTAGAAGACTGACATAAAGCTGGAAAATTAATTGACATTGAGTAGAAGACTGACATGAAGCGTGGAGATAGTTATTGACACTGAATAGTGTACTGATGTTTGAAAAATGCGTCGGTGGATTTGTTGTTTAATGCACTCAGTTTGGATGTCTTCATGTAATGAAATAGTCGCTTTTAATCCTGGCATTAATTCTGTTATCATCTTATTTCCGTCTTTGTAGTATTGAGCAGATCATTAGTATTTTGCTTTCTCAGAGAAGATGGCGTTACTTTTAGTTTTATTTTACATTGTCGGGTTTGATAAAGATGCAATCAAGATGTTTGCAAGATTTCAACCATTTTGGTAAACTCCCTCCTCTCCCCCCACGCCAAAAAAATAAAAATAATAATAAGGGAAGTTCCACAATGAAAGGGATTTCCCAAGTATTCATATCTTAAGAGGTCACACTGCAATCATACTTGAACGAATCCTTTTCTGGTAACGTTTTGTTAACTTCAATACATACTTTTAAATATACTGTATATAAATTATTTATATATATATATATGTTGTGTGTATATATATACATATATATATATTATTTACACACATATATATATATATATATATATATATATATATATATATATATACATATATATATATATATATACATACACACACATTCGTATTAAATGTCTTTTCGTGTGAACTCAAAGTTTTAATTATTTTTATAGCAGATTATATCAGAGTTAATCAGGTGTGAAATCTATTGAAGTGAACCTTACTCAAAATGCTGCAGATTATTTTGCGCCATGTTTTATTTATTTCACTCGTTTTTCACGGAGGTATTGAAAGCGTTAAAGTGATTGTATTTACAGATGCTTGTATATGAGTATGAGAAGGTGTTTGTATTATATGTATGTATACATATATATATATATATATGTAAATATATACATATATATATACTGTGTATGTATATATATATATATGTGTATATATGCATATATATATATATATATATATATATATATATATATATATATATATAGAGAGAGAGAGAGAGAGAGAGAGAGAGAGAGAGAGAGAGAGAGTTCATGACTTGTCTGTTATAAATTTCTAAATTCAGTCATTAAATCGTTATAAGCTTTGGAAATGCATCTTCTCATTTAATTTCAACTCGCTCTCTGTACTGTTTCACTCGTAGTCTTTCACTATCTTTAAAACGCCTGAAAGAGTATTTCTTTCTCTCAACAACAAAAGGAAGAGCGAGCGAGAATCCTTTTAACATTTGAGGGGAGGGAAACGATGCGTAGTTGTTCTGCAAAAGTTTGAACTTTGAAGGGTCGTGGCTCTTTCTGCTCCTTTTTTATAGCTTTGGCACAAAGAGAACGAGTGACCCCACTTCCCCACATTCACCCCTTCCCACACACACCCGAGTAACTTGTCGTCAGTCAAGACAAACAACGTTTTGATTGACTTTTGAAGTGGATTTTCTTGGTTTTTTTTTTTTTTTTTTTAGGAGTAAAAAGACGTTGGCACGCCGTTATCTCCGGTCCGTTGTAAAAGATTTTAGATGGAGTATAAATCATTTCTAATTTTATTTGCCCCAGGTCGTTCCTCTTTTTGGGTAAGTGACTAAATGAAAGTGCCGTCCAAACTTGAGAATATTCTGTGCTGTAAGGGTTCCTGGATGGGGTTTTCCAGTCAAGTCAGTTAATGGTGACAAACTTCTAATATATTTTTCCACATACTAATGCATTCTTAATAGAAGAAGTCAAGCCTACTTTTAATAATTTCAGTAATTTATTCCTTTGAGTTAAATATCCTTGCTGCAGAAACACAAAATTTTTTAAAAATTTACAAAGCCATATGTATTTGCTTGGTCAGTAAAGTGCTTCACCTTTTGTTGAATCAGTTCTTAAAGAATTACTTTTCATGAGTCCTCTTCGTAACTGCAATATGTTTGAGAAGGCAAGTGATGCTGTTTTGACGTCGTTTAGGACTCTCATACGTCTCTATTTCCCACTCACAGTAAAGCTTTGCAAAGATTTGCAATTGACAAAAACCTAAGAGTATGGCCGAAGCATTATGACTTGAAAAAAATGTTAGGTATACAAAAATATTTGGTATATAACAATAATACCTTCACGAAGAAAATGATGATCACCAGCTTCGCATACGTATATGATTATCACTTTCTCTGTACTCATACTTTTTATACATATGCATTTTTTGCTTAATAGCTCAATGTCAATGTTCCCGTCATAAAAGAACATTTTTTAACATTTGTTTTGTAAAAATGATGCAGCTGGAGTGTTTTGTGGAAATTCCCCTCATCAGAGTAAAGGGCAACAAAAATTAAAATTAATTTCCAGATGAATTCTATTCATTCCTTATTTTACAGTCATAAAATAACTCAAAAATAAAAGTCCATTAATTATACGGTGGCGATTAAATGCCTGTTCCTCTTCAAGAAAGGTATTAAACTAGTAAGGAGTAAGTGTTGTGAATAAATTAATAGGAAATCCAGAGTCAATGAAGGGAAAAAACACCAACACTTGGAGACACGGATTCCATATCTAAGGGAAGATTATTTAATTAGGACCATAAATACTTCGAAATATTCTAGGTTGCTTGGGACTTAATATTCAAGGAGAGAGAGGGAGAGAGAGAGAGTGGGGTGATGATTGCCTCGTCTAGGCCCTGATGGTGACATTTCAACTGAGTTCAAACCTCTCTCTCTCTCTCTCTCTCTCTCTCTCTCTCTCTCTCTCTCTCTCTCTCTCTCTCTCTCTCTCTCTCCACTTAAGTTGTGACAATCGCTAGGCGACTGACAAACAGATATTATTCATTGCTTAGATCAACAGATATTGCAGACCTTTAAGGATACGTTCGCATAACGTTCCTCCGTCGTTCAGGTTGCTAACGCCACGTTGTGAACCGTTGCGCTTTAACTTGTGCTACAAGAACAATGAGAGAGAGAGAGAGAGAGAGAGAGATGGGGGGTGGGGGAATATTCAGCCTCTTAAAATGATGTAATGTGATTTATTGATGAAATTTGCATAAATAGATTTATTTCCTGAACTGACATGTTTTATAAATCCTGAAAAAACAAAAATTACCTTGTCAAAATATTATATATAAAAAAACCTTGTTCAAAGTGAATAACAATGTGGAACATTTAAGTTTTCATTGTTTCGATGATGGCAAAATGAAGAAAGGGCCACTTATGTATCTCTTTCCATTTCATTAAGAATCCGTGACAGTTATCCTCGGGTAACAAATATTTCCGATCGTATCGTCGGAGTTATTGATGTTGCTTTCAAGTATCCATAACGGAGACTGATATAGCACTGCATTGTTTGAAACCCGGCTTTCAGATGGTCGTTGATCAATTTGCCATTGATGTAGATCAAAGCTTGATTTTGTTGTTGATCTCCTGGTTGAAGTCGGTCTTTTGATAAGTAAAATTAGGTAGTTTCCCTTAAATCTGTAACGCTTAGCAGCTTGTGTTTCGTGTCATTTAAAGATTTCATGAGATTCAAACGCATGAATGCAGTGTTAGATAAATACATACATACATATGTATATATAGAAATAATCAACATAATCACGTGTGGAGCAGAAATAGATTTCTGATTCACATCAGATCGAACCTTCTTTCATTGAAGGCAGGCGCTAAATTATACGAGTCATAAAGAAGTTGGAACCTGAGGGCAATCACCAGGAATTACCTACATTGTTATGCAAGTTTTGGCCAGTTTCCTCAGGTGCAGTTGCCCTCAGTTCCAAAGATTTTATGACTTGTAAATAATGGCAGCCCTTGCCTTTCAACTGAAAGACCTGATGATGTGAGTCAGAAGCATATATATTATACAGTTATATGTATAAATATATATATATATATATATATATATATATATATATATATATATATATATATATATATATATATATACATTACATACATTACATTACATTATGTATATATATGTATATGTATATATAAATATATATACATACATACACATATATACAGCATTCATGAGCGTCCATATAGAAACCTTGTTCAGTAACTAAAGGATCAATGAAGTATTGTACATGTAAGCCAATTAATTAAGAATGCATATAAATCATATAGTACAATCAATCTTATTGTTCTTCAAACCAAGGAAGATACAGATGCAGTCTCCTCTCCCCCCCCAAAACAAAAAAAGAACGATAAGCTCCCGTTTTTCGTTCTTTCCCAATCTCAATGCATACACACTTGCTGTCTCCCTTTTTCTCCTGTTCTACGCTCAATATTACTCATATATATATATATATATATATATATATATATATATATATATATATATATATATATATATATATATATATATATATATATATATATATATATCTGTGGATGTAAGGAGAAGAAGGAAGACAGGAACAGTGAAATTGGGTAAGGACGACATCAAGAGTCAAAACTTTTCAAATATCTAGGATCAGGCGTGACTGACAATGGTGACATGGACTCTGAAATCAACTGCAGAATGCAAGGTGCTTGGGTAAAGAGGAGAAGGTCATCAGGGATATTGTGCGACGAGAGGATTAGTGCAAAGGTCACCGGAAAGTTTGACCAAAAGTGCAGACTAGCGATGGTTTACTGAGCCGAGACGTGGCCTATGAGGAAGGATTGAGACCGGAAAATGGATGTGGCTGAGATGAGGATGTTGAGATGGATGTGTGGAGTCACAAGAGGAGAATAGGATCAGAAATGAATTTATCTGTGGAACAGTAAGGTAGGGGAAGTATCAAAGAAGGGCCAGGAAAGAAGACCACAGTGGTTTAGTCATGTTACGCGCAGAGAAGATCATGTGTGTAAAAGGGTTATGAGCATGGAGGTGGAGAGAAGGAGGAGGAAAGGAGGGCCAAAGTTCAGATTGAAGAATTAATTAGCAAATGACACCCACGAATAAGGTTTAAGAGGTCAGGATGCATTGGACAGAAAGCGTTGGAGAAAGCTGATAGAAAACAGGGACCCCATATGGAAATTGGCCAAGCTGAAGATAAGAAGATATATATATATACAGTATGTATGAAATTTTGATTACACCTTGATTTATATATAATCATGAAGGTACAAATGTCGTTTAATACCCAATTCACGCTACTTTGGGGATATCCCCGATGGGATATTATCACCGAAGGGGAATTATAGGTGATAAATGGATCGGTACTGCCAGGTCTCGATCCCTCGACACAGTTACCTTCCAACGACTCCAGTCGACGGTCTACCCACTGAGCCATCACGGGATTTATATATATTTTATATATATATATATAATATATATATATATATATATATATATATATATATATATATATATATATATATATATATATATATATATATGTGTGTGTGTGTGTGTGTGTGTGTGTGTGTGTGTGTTTATATTATGAGCACTTTCCATCTTCGCCCTTCATTATTTTTAAAAGGAAAAGTGGAATAGCATTCCTTTATTCTTTCCTTCCTATTCTTCTTTCTGTGCAGTTTCTCCCACTTATGTGTGGGGTCGATGTTTCTGACAGCTTTCCTCCTTTGTTATTTCCAGGTCACTCTTTTCTTCCCGTCTTTTAAGAAATCATTTGCATAGTTTGCACAACTTTAGATATGAAATTCGTATCTCTCGTTTTCCCAGCATTCGTAGCATTTACCTGCAATCTCTTGCGAGAGACAAGCGCCACCAGTGTACCTTTAATCATAGGAACACTCGCCACCCGTCTTACCATCATACCCTCCTCACTCTTGCCAACATTCACTCAAAACTTTTTCTTTCCACAAACGCGTTCCAAACATTTTCGCCCTCCCAGAAGTGTGTACATAAATAATCTCACTTTTCCCATGGCATTCATGTCCCTATGGAGTCTCGATTCTGAATTCCATTTTAAAGTTCTATTTGCTTGTTCGTTTCCGGGTATCTTACATATTTCAACGTGAAAGACAAACTCAGTGAGATATTCAAGATGCGTCTGTTCAAAGCGTTGGGCAGATTTTCCATAGGTTTAGGGAAGCTAATGTTTGCACGGAAACATTTAAATTTGCTGTGAAAATAGTGGCCATAAATCTGGTGGAGGAACGATTACGTATAGAGGAATATTTCAGAACCCCCCCCCCCTCGACACCCCACGCCTAACAGTCTATATTGCATTCCACGAGCATCCAGGCAAAATCTGTCGCAAAGGACTTTTGACTGTAGCTGTTTTGCAAATGGGAATAACAGGCTCGTATAATGGATGAAAATGGTAGCTGAATGACCACCGTCTGGAAACGGATTGCATTGAAACGAGAGATTAGGGAGGGCCTTCATTAATTACTCTGTATTTGTGTAGTCATTTTGATATAGATTCAAAAGCAGGGAGAGAGAGAGAGAGAGAGAAAGAGAGATATAAAGATATTTATGGAGTCATATTAAATTGGTTAGGACCACTTCATCAAGGCACTGACGTATTTTAGTCATGTGGTATTATACAGTTATACAAACACTTGATCTTTCTAATATATTATGTTTTTATTTATATTGCTTATTTTCTCATCAGTAAGAGAGAGAGAGAGAGAGAGAGAGAGAGAGAGAGAGATGTGTATAAGCATTCACCCATGTACGCATCTCAACCAAGAAGATTGAAACCTGAAGAACTCGGGACTTTTAGAGAAAATAAAATGACCGAAATTTCATGAAAGGAGGTATGTGATTCCCTTGTCTGCATAGCATAGCTGAAGACAAACAAAAATATAAAAGACCGAAATTTCATGAAGTGTTTTGTCTGCACGTGCATTAGTTAGTTATAAATGATTTGTTGCACTTGCATTGAGTTAGGCTGTTCACTAGATCATCTGGATAACCAGCTGGGGTCGCAACAACGTACGAAGATGGTCATGTAAACGAGAATACAGACAGAAGTATTTTGAAGTGGCAGCGAATTAATGTGAAGGGATTTTCCTTGCTCCTGTCTTTAAGTAAATTCCATTTCATACATTCCATGTCAGGAAGACTTGTCAGACAATTCAATAGTTCATATATAACGATGTTTAACTTCTAGATGTAAAACGTTGGTTATTTATAAACAGTATATTTACTGAGAAAGTCTGATGAATTTTACTTCCCTCTATTATGGTAATCGATCGTTAACGATCGTATGAAAATTCCTCTTAGGACATCCATTATCTCTACATGAACATTCTCAACAGTCGAGATCGTAAGCTGTTGAAAACAAGTAAAAAAGTGCGCCGAAGTTTCTTTGACGCAATCGAGTTTCATGTACAGCGCATAATCAAGGCCACCGAAACTAGATCTATCTTTAGGTGGTCTCTGTATAATGTGAGCCGCGGCCCATGCAACTCTCAGCCGGCCGTGGTGGCCTGTGTTGTTGCGTTGCCTGAAGCACGATTATGGCTAACTTTAACCTGAAATAAAAACTAAATAGATCTATCTTTAGGCTGGTCTCAATTTGATACTGTTTGAGCCGCGGCGGCCTTTTGTTTCACAGAAAACAAATCAGCCGGCCAGTTCTAGCCTAATGGTGTTGCGTTGCCAAAATCACGATTATGGCTAACTTTAACCTAAATGAAATAAAACATACTGAACAAATAGAAATGGATACAGTTTGGTATGTTTGATGATTTTGCATTTGTTTCGATTTCTTCGATCACATATGACGTTCAGGTTAGCTTCGCTGGTCTAAGGGCTTTGCATTAATCACGATGAATATCGAAGGAAAGAATGACGTTTACAACAACTGGTAACAAATGAGAAATGGATACAGATGTGGGTAGATCTCCTGAGAATGTTGTGCATCTGCTGTCATCCGATTTCTTCGATCCCCTGCGTTCATTTACTTCGCTGTTTACAGATTTTTGCATTACATGCGCATTAAATCGAAGGAAAGGAATTTAGCTATCATATATGTATATATATATATATATATATATATATATATATATATATATATATATATATATATATATATATATATATATATATATATATATATATATATATATATATATATATATATATATAAATATAACCACTTCCTCAGTTTCCAGTGAAAATCGCGAATTTACAATGACTAACTGGAATGAGAAGCAGTTTCAATAATAGATGATCGAATCAATTTTTCCTTTATGAAAGAATGGAAACGCAAACTTCGATAAAATAGAAATTGGATATTTGAGAAAAAAAATCATTATTTTTATGCTATATTACTATTTAGATGTTTTTCAACGATATTTGAATAATTGATAATTTTGAGCAATAAAGTCTAAATGATTTAACATCTTTATTTAAACTGACTTGCAATTAATATTTACACTAATGGATTGGACCAGTCTGTTTTATATATGAATTATATATATACCTATAAAAAAAACAGCTTCATGCTAGGAGATTTTAATAAGTAATAATTTTACTCTCCAATTTTCACATCGAAAGTAATTACAGATTAGAAAGGATCCTGAATTATTCCCTGAAGGAATAAGTTGGGAGCTAATTAACTAAAGCACTAGCCACCCGGGAAGGCAATCTTCTAATGGTAACGAAAAGAGGCCATTCTTACTCCATTGCCATTGAGAGCTATACTCCGACAGCGCTGGCTGGAACTTGGGCCATCGCTACAATTCTAAGCAATACTGTACTTGCCCAATCAGACTTGCCGTAGCTCAAGAGACTAATTTGGGACTCCACTACAAAGCACTCGATAGCTCTTTAGAAGTCTGTTGACTGCAGCACCATTGAACCTGGAAACTGACAACGGCCTGGGTGATTATGTTCGGAGAATTTCGGAACAGTTCCTGGAAGTGGCGTCATACAAACTGGAACGCTCGATGGGCGAAGAACTTCAGGGGCGTTATGCTGTGTTTACTGACGATGAATGTACTTTGGTGTTTCTAATGTTATGGATACTACGCAAAAGTGGCTTTTATTGTTTTTAAAAAAACTGAAGAAAGCCTAATAGTACTGACGTAGTTCGTGTAAACTGATTTGTAATCCATTAGTATTGGTAAAAGCTTTGTTTTTGTGTAGCTTCTTTCATAACCTCGTAAGATTTTGCCAAGTGCGGTTATGATTGTAACGCAGGGATAGGAAAGTAGTCAAGTAACGCAGAGAGGAATCGATAGGGAACTAATGAAAATTCAGGATGTTATCATCTGTGAGTGAGTCTCAAAATAGTGCAGAAGGAAAGTACCGAAAGGAAGAGAATCAGTTAATTTGAA
>NC_089792.1:22656198-22663698 GCF_040412425.1 Macrobrachium rosenbergii
CAACAATTAACAAACAATCACAGACAGCATAAACATAATTAACAACAATCAAGCAGCATAAACATAATAAAGCAGCATTAAAAAAACACTAACTCAGGTTAACAATACAAAAAAACAGACTATCTCCATAGAGACGTCGAGACAGACCCAGCTGTCGAAGAGGATGAAGATTCAGACGAACTCCGTGCAATCATCGAAGCAGCCAGTGACTGCAAACAGGAACACATCCAACACACAGATGATAACAGGAGAAACATCAGGACAGCAAATCTGCTGTTAAACAGGAACCAATTCCACGGATGACTATGATTTAGTCATCCCACCATCCTCTGCTACCACAGCCAGCAGGTAAAATGATACCTGCTGTTCAAACATAAAGACTCCTTGCTGCTATGCTGCTGAGACCTGACTCGCTGCTATACTAAACCTGACTGCCACTGTCAGAGACAACGCGACAGACGTCAACTTTCCTTCAAAGAAAAATAAAAAAAGTAAGGAGACAACAACCCACCAAGGGAACAATCGGCAAACGATTGTCCCAACAGAAATACTAAACCCTCACAATCCTTACCTAACAGAAAAAAATAACATTTTTTTTTACAACACACACTCTCTCTCTCTCCTCCAGTGCTAAAGTGCAACCCTGCCAGATAAAACAGAACCGATCCTGAAAAATAAAAATAAAATGTTATAAACCACTTTTGGTTCAGCAGGTTCTTTAAATACAAAAAGTATAAACTGGAATGACTAAATAGAAATTGAGGCAGACAAAAAGGAAGGAGCTGAACGAAAATAAAATAAATTACCTTAAACTAATTTATTATAACAAAATTATATACATTATGTACAAGTAAGTTCAGGTTTGGCATTAAACAAATCACATTTAATTAACAGAGTCAGTCAAAAGAAGCAAAACAAATGTAGCTAAAACTGAATTACTTTGCAAAACCATCAATAACAAATAATAAACACAGCAATCATTACAATAAATAAATAAATTAACAATAAAGTGCAAGTCACCAAACAAATTTAGCTACATCACAAATAACCAAATAAAAATACAATGCAAATAAACAAATAGGCAAAAAAATAAATGAAAATAACAGCTAAAAACATAATTAAAATAACCAAGCAGCATAAACATAATTAACAACAATCAAAATAAGCATAAACATAATTTAACAACAATCAAGCAGCATAAACATAATTAAAGCATTAAAAAAAACACTAACTCAGGTTAGCAAAATACAAAAAAACAGACTATCTCCATAGAAAATCGAGACAGACCCAGCTGTCGAAGAGGATGAAAATTCAGACGAAACCGTGCAATCATCGAAGCAGCCAGTGACTGCAAACAGGAACACATCCAACACACAGATGATAACGGCAGAAAACATCAGGACAGCAAATCTGCTGCCAAACAGGAAAATAATCAAATAGATGACTATGATTTAGTCATCCAACCATCCTCTGATAAACAGCCAATAAAATAAGTAACATGATACCTAAATGCAAAACATAAAGATAAATGCTGCTAAAATAAATAAAAATGACTCAATAAATAAAAATAAATGAATGCCACTGTCAAGACAAATAAATAAATCAAAAATTAAATAAAGAAAAATAAAAAAAGTAAAAATACAACAACCCACCAAATAAACAATCGGCAAACGATTGTCCCAACATAAGTACTAAAACCTCAGTATGTAATCAACGGATAGGTTTGCTGAAAGCAAATGGATGTTAAAGACTAATACATACATAAACAAAGCCACTCCAACGCCTAAATAAAAAAATAATAAAAACCTCAAACGTCTAAAACTGTCAACCTACTCGCCCGGTTCTCGCTAAATAAATAAAAAAAGGAAATGGGAATTAATAACATGTAAAAAATAACCAGGGTCTAAATGTCAGGCAGGCAGTTGAAATTAATCGAACTAAAGCCTACCAAATAAAAATAAAGTCCTTAAAAAAAAATTAAAATAAATAAATGTAATAATGGGAAAAAAAATGCATTAAAAACGAAGAAGAAGTAAAAGATATCTTTTCCCATTATGAGTAGAAGGAGGCAGACGGTTATACAACTCATCGGTTGTTTAACCTTCCGAGAAAAGCAAAGATAAAGGACTTTGACAATTGCAGATTACGTTTCCGTTTCCAAGGATGAAAATGTTATCCTTACTCCTCTTACTTTTTATTTTTTTTTTTAAGGGGGTTTGTTGGACTGCTGAAGAATCTGATACCAAAACCTACGCTGAGTGCCATGGCATTGAATAAACATATATCTCTATAGATAAGCTTGTTTGTATAACTAGACTTAAAATTTAAATAAATATATACTTATATATATATATATATATATATATATATATATATATATATATATATATATATATATATATATATATATATATATATGTGTATGTATTATGTGTGTGTGTGTATTATATAACTCAAATCCCCTCCCTTCCAATATGTTTCTGAACGCTGCACTCTTTACCTCAGTCTCTTTGCCTACGTTCTTCCTACGAGACTGAGCAATGTCAAAGCTCCCTGGTCTTTGATTTAATTTCGAACATTTGCAATTCTTCTTGCGTCATAAATGCTGCACCAATAAATTCTTCTATACACCTCAATTCTTCTTGCGTCATAAATGCTGCACCAATAAATTCTTCTATACACCTCAATTCTTCTTGCGTCATAAATGCTACACCAATAAATTCTCTTATACACCTGTTCTTCTTGCGTCATAAATGCTGCACCAATAAATTCTTCTATACACCTCAATTCTTCTTGGGGTCATAATTACTCACCATTAAATCCTTCTATCTTTTTTTCTTTCATTTGCAAAGAGCTTTTTTTTATGACTTGAGGGAAGCGCATAGTTATTCATGTCCCTCTAACAACAGTAATTCGCCCAGCCTCCTGCCATCCTCTCCCACATCTGGCCTCCGTGTAATTATTATGCCCAATTTGGGTACTTTAGCCCTAGCTTTGCGGCAGTACTTGACATCCCAAGGGTCGTAATTGTCATTCTTGATTCTCTTTTATTTTGCCGTAATTTTGGACGATGTTAAATGATTCCTAGCAAAGAAAAAATGAACTTTCCAGTTCTATATTTCAAGATTCATAAAGTCTTTGTTGATGGCACGACTTGATGATTTGAGATCCTTGTTATGGAATACTTACGGAGTAAATTAGAAAATCAATAATTAAAATATTAGTGGAATTTCAAGTACATTGAATATTATATAGCTTTCATTATCAGAATTCCACTTCTGATTAAATGTAGTTTCATTTTTCTTAACGTTGACACCCGTTTGATATTTACTGCGACATTTAATTATTATTGAGAATTCTCGTGTATTGCGTAATAGGCCTTGAACGTAAAAGTTTGGTTGTCTATCTGAAAAATGTGTAAAAGATATAAGCTGTTGACAAGTTTGTTTATAATCAGTATATAATTTACTTTTTATGAACAACAAATTTTAACCGTAGATTGCATCCACACTGCAGTAAAACATGTCACAAACACATGTAAAAAAACCTTGCCTCGTACATATCACAAATAGGTTGAACACAAGTCAACGACTTATTGGTAGTTTTAAGCATTGCTTCATGGGATCGCCCAGCATTTGCCAAGGGCTCGCACTCCACTTACGACCATTGACAATTTGTCAAACTGTTTGTGATGTGGATGCAGTAATTTGCAGACGTGTTCATGGCGGGTTTTACTGTAGTGTGAACGCACCCAAAGTCACAAGCTACGAAGGTATGTACTGGCGAACCTTCTGTCAATTCCGTAATGGTATAGTAACGGAGAATTGTTACAGTTCTTTTTTTTTATATTTCCGAAAATTTTTGCACTTTGCTCGACTCTAGTCAGTATACTAACTTGTGGAATATACTGACACTTTATTTATATCAATCATAGAACTGTTATAGTATTTTGTGAAGCGAGAGTACTGGGTAGATAATGCGAAAATTATAGAATATTTAATAAGTAATGAACATTGGTTCATAAACTTAATGATGCAAAACAGAATTATGTTAATGTAGGTTATTGTGTTTTTTCCAAATGATAAAATTAGAGTCTGTGTATTAGTGCGTTTGCTTTATCTGTCTTCTGTTTGGAAAAAAAATATTCATTTAACTTGAATTTGCTTCAATTTGTACTTGTTAATTTATATAGGTTTCATATATATACGTTCCAGTATGAATATTACATTACATTGGTAACAAGATATCCAGTTTATATTATTATTATTATTATTATTATTATTATTATTATTATTATTATTATTATTATTATTATTATTATTATTATTACGAACAAACCTCCTCTTTGGGAATTTGAACCTCTGACTTGTAATTTGTCAGGCCAGTATTCTGTGGTTGCGTGTATTTATTATTATTATTATTATTATTATTATTATTATTATTATTATTATTATTAATTATTAAATAGTAGTTACGTTGTTGTTTTCTGTGGCATTGTTGTTTTTATTTCCTCCTGTTAATTAATTTATTTAATAACGCAACAGGTATGATAATACCTAAACAAACCCTTATGGAATGAGGCAATCCGTGAAAAGTGATTCCGTTCAAAAAGGCGAAACCGAAAGTCTGAAGGAAGGGAATTGACGAATAATTGCTAATCGAACGGAAGTGAGTTGCCAGCTAAAAGATTTTAGTCATAAATGTGATCACCATAAACTTTCTTTTCTAGAAGTTTGTTCGAAATAAGAAATTTGTTCGCTTGGGAAAATAAGGGAGTTTTTCACATCGAGAAGACAGTCCGAAAAGTTAGGAGGTGAGAAAGAGTTGGTGACGGCTGAGGAAGAAGACAAAAGATGCATATCAGAAAGTGAAGCAAAGGTTTTTAGGGAATAGTTGAACAGCACAGTGCGATTAGTGTTAATACTAGCGTGGTGTGTTATAAAGTTTGTAAGAAAAAAAAAAAAAAAAAAAGTATTTTCAGTTGTCAGATTCTCACTGAATGTATTTGCCTTCAAGATGGATCCTGGGAAAATCTTTCAGATCATCACAAACAGCACTTTACTCGGTAAGTTATACTGGAGGGTGATTTATTTTTTAAAGAGATTATTATTTTATATATATAGTTATTAAATTTTCGTGCCTTGGAGAATTTAAAGATAGTGTTCTTTGTCATTTGAGACTGCCGATGGGAGTTTATTTGTTGTTCATATATATATATATATATACAGTATATATAATATAAAAAAATTATATATATATATTTTTTTAAAACTGTATTTCATATTTTAAACTAAAGTTTTTTTACGTGTATTTTCTAAAATGTGTACTTTAAAAACCTAAATTGGTCTGGATCTGATTATATCAAATCCATCACCCTACTCTCATACAAAATTTGTTTTGAATGAAGTATAAAAGATGAGGATTGAAAATCATTATATGCGTCATTGGCTAATCTCTGCTATGTGCATTTATATGTGTTTCATTATTTAAATACTTGGCTTGTGTGTGTGTGGTCACTTAAAGATAAACAGGATAACACTGTAGTACATGTAATGTATACTTATTGGTCGTTCGTACTTGTCATATATCGGCATATCCAGTGACTGCCACGCAATTGATTCCTTTTTTTCACGGATGTTCTGAAAATGTTTCTTAATACCCAGTCTGAAATCCAGAAATGGAATGTCATAGTTAAAACAACCATATTAATAGTGCCAGTAACATCTCCATTTCCTCAGATGCAATTCAAACTCGTAGATTTTCTCTCATAGCGATTCTTAATTATTGCAGGTCTACCAGCTTCTGCATTGTGCTACCCTTTGGTTTAGGTAATTGCCAAATGGTGTTAAACTGATCAAGAAATAAGTTACTGCTCTAGAAGGTTCGTGATAAAACACACTATGGATTTGCTGTTAGTTTGATTGGACTATGAATAACAAATATAAAGTTATCGGTTGCATGATAAACAGTTGGAACGTCGTCTGTGGGATATAAATCATAGTGGATTCAACGGAACTGAAAATCAATGCAGCGCCTGTGGAAATGGAGTTCTGTCACTAAGACTTCTTAGTGGTTTTTAGAAAATCGCCTTCACACAGCGTCAACTAGATTTTGAAATAGACTTTTCAAAAGTTCATGAAAGTTGGGAAAGCAAAAGACTGTGATGTTCAGATTTCATAACACAAGACTCAAATCTACTTTAACCCAGACGTAAAGGAATATAAACAAGTTAGATTAAAGTGGTTGTGGAAGACACCTGTTTTCCTTCAGAGATCTTAGTTGCAACGTCTCCTGTCCTCTAAATATTGTTGGAAAATATATTGGACATCCCAGTTTGTTGGTGTTGTTTAAAAGAATACGCTTGCACCAAGACTTAGTGTAGAAATTTCATTAAGGTGCTTATTCGAACTTCAGAGTTTTGGAACTTTATGTTTAAAGCCTTATATGTAATCATACTTTGGAACTTTATGTTTAAAGCCTTATATATAATCGTATTCGCTGCTTCTGCAAAACATCCTCCCCAAACTTGGTATCTACGTAACTGTCCGATTTAAGAAATTTGCCAAGGTTATATTTTAGGTCCTGTCAATCCTGCTGGCATTTCTGATTATGCCTGTGAGGTGTACTTGGACATTTATAAATGTTAAATATGAAGTATGATATATTTCCAGTTGATATTTCCATATATGCGCCTATTCTTCCTCCTTAATCGTACTGCTGAAAGTTTTGAATCTACTTCAATTAGTTAGAATCAAAGGTGGTCGTGAACAGAGTAGGTAACATTTTGAAATGATGTACATTTTCAAAATCTTGTCGTTTCAATTGATTGAAGAAATCAGACACGCAAGGGAAGAATTTGCACAGTGACAGATAGCTAAGCTGCCTGTAATATTTAGCTTAGGTCATTGATCTAATGTATTCATTAGAACAACTCCATTTTTCGGCTCCTAACCTTTTCCTAAGCATATCACTGTAAAATATGCGCAACATCACTCTTTACTTGTCATTTTATATTTTTGCAGTACGACATTCCTAGGAATTCTTTATCAGTTCAACCCATTCATTTCAATTGCGTAACCACAAGGAAAGCACACCTTTCCATCACTCCGATTAAATTTCAAAACAGAGGCTGAGAGAACATGCAAAAGTTTTGATTTAGAATGCAGTACGACATTGAAATATCACAATGCTCACTGGGTACTTTTTCGCTGGCATGGAAAACTTGTTTATTTATGATCAGACACAGTTTTCCGATGTAACGTGTTAGAAATGATTTATTCAAGCGCTTTAATTTGGACACTTAACATCTCTTCTGCGTCAGAACATTTAGGGTGGACATATTGGGTTTTGGCTTTAAACTGAAGCAGCATATCACTAACAACATGTCGTCAAAAACTGCTTTTCTTTAAGAGACAGATAGCTTTCGAATAAACTCTCTAATGATTTAGACATTCAAGATTATTTTTCATTTGAAAAAAATAGTCAGTATTGACACTAACT
>NC_089792.1:22668698-22681198 GCF_040412425.1 Macrobrachium rosenbergii
TATATATATATATATATATATATATATATATATATACGTGTGTGTATCAATTGTATGTATGTGTTTGTGATTTACACAATATTTGTCGTTTTGAAAAAGGATTTTTTTATTCTTAGCTAATTTGTTCGATGTTTGTTCAAGTATTGTAAACATCTGAAAACAAAGAAGAAAGACTCTGTGGTTAGAAAATTTTCTTTTCCATATTCCCATATTCTCATCTGCATTGTTATTTACTTTTTCCTTTTTACTAATCCATCTCTAAAAAATTTAATGTCTCAGCTTCGTAAAAGGAAGATAAATCAAAGGGATTTTGTAAACAATATTAAAGTTTTATTTCATATTCTGGTGCCTTCAGGACAGAACCATGAGAATGGACAAATCTCGAGTTCCTTTCATTTCAAGGACAGGAATTGAAAAATATGAATGAAGAATAAAAAGATCTAATTGTGAGACAGCCACAATGATCGCTGAATTATTTCACCTTTCTTAAAGACATATTTAGAGACATAAATATTCATATTAAATTTTCCTTGCTCGTGTCATTGTAGTTTTTTAAATGTATATATGCAAATTACGACAAATGTCTATTTTCTTTTTCTATATTTACGGATGTCCTTTTTCTCACTGCCTATATAATTGCCAAAACTCTATTGTAACTGTTCCTTAATGTTGACCCTTGAAGTTAATAAATTTATGTCATGCCATTGATGGACTTATTAAAAATATCTAAACAACAGTGATTGCCATCACTCATGCTCTATAAATTTTAATGGCTGATATCGGGATTGCATCATTCAATAAAATGTCCAGGTTCTAATTATGTCTTAGCAGTGCTCACTGCTGGCATGATTATCAATATAAATATATATATCTATATGTATATATATATATATATATATATATATATATATATATATATATATATATATATATACATATATATATATATGGATATACATATATACAGTATATGTTTATGTGTGTATATATATATATATATATATATATATATATATATATATATATATATATATATATATATATATATATATATATATTTTATACATAACTGGCAATTCCTGTTAGGAATATATTTTTTTGGATTCCTGATTTAATCAGTTCGTGTAATGTTTTTATTATCATTTTTCATTGTCGTTATAACTAATATTGAGATGACATTTGTTACCCTTTCGGAACACCTAAGGATAATTTACTTTTCATTTCATGCAGTTCATGTAATTCCTGAGTTACGACAAGATCTCAATGCAATTGCACGCGTAATGGAAGTCTCGTGTGTCTCTCGAGAATTACAGCCTCCCAAGTTACGACCTCGAAGGCTGGAAATCGCACGGAGAAATTCACGTTCTTTCTCCTTACTGCTGTTTTAGGAATCATTTGGCGAGCCCTCATCCCCCCCCTAATAAGGCAAGATTAGGAAATAATGAAAGGCGGAATGACGCTGCGAGTCGTGAACGGCTACGTGTGCACTTCAAAACTGGGAAAGATGGCTGTCGTAAGCGTTTCTTCCGGGGAATCTTTCAGGCAGAGAGAGAGAAAAAAAGAATTTAGTGGGATTTATTGCTAGAAAGTAATTCTGATGGAGATAGAGAGAGAGAAGTTAGTGGGATTTATTGCTAGAAAGTCATTCTGACGGAGAGAGAGAGAGAGAGAAAATTTAGTGGGATTTATTGCTAGAAAGTCATTCTGACGGAGAGAGAGAGAGAGAGAGAGAGAGAGAGAGAGAGAGAGAGAGAGAGAGAGAGAGAAGTCAGCGAGATTTATTGCTAGAAAGTCATTCTGACGGAGAGAGAGAGAGAGAGAAAAGTCAGTGGGATGTATTGCTAGAAAGTCATTCTGGCGGAGAGAGAGAGAGAGAGGTATTTATTGCTAGAAAGTCATCCTGACGGAGAGAGAGAGAGAGAGAGAGACAGACAGATAGAGAGAGAGAGAAAAGTCAGTGGGATTTATTGCTAGAAAGTCATTCTGACGGAGAGAGAGAGAGAGAGAGACAGACAGACAGACAGACAGACAGATAGAGAGAGAGAAAAGTCAGTGGGATTTATTGCTAGAAAGTCATTCTGACGGAGAGAGAGAGAGAGAGGTATTTATTGCTAGAAAGTCATTCTGGCATAGCAAAAGAGAGAGAGAGTCTAGAGGTAATAATTGCCTTGCTTAAATTCCTCCATGAGGTCGCCATTAACCAAGGCCTTCAAGATGATGAGAAGGCCTTTCTCCTCTCTCCTCAGAGAATCGTTCTCCACCTGCAGTAATAACATCAGAGCTACTCTCCATATCCCTTCGAGTCGGACTTCAAACGATCAGCTGAGCTGGTCGGTGGACCAGACCATTCATTTCTCACTTCGCTGATCGCATCTCTTGCTGGATGGCTGGTGGTAGGTTCTGGTGGTCCTTTTCAAGTCAATTTCAGTTCCTTTAGTCAATGCCCTCTCTGAGTGACTGGAACTGCAAAGGGATGAGTAAACTTAGGGGTAAAGGGAACCCCTTTTAGCAAAGAGGTTTAACCTTTGTGAGGGGGTAGGAACGGATTTATGTACCATTTAACACTTTTGCTAATACAGTGTTTTACATTTGTGTGTGTACATTTTACCCTAATGGTGTTTTCATCATCTAGGTTTTTTTTGCAAGAAAAATGTGGGTCAACGTAATGACCACCATACGAACAAATTTAAGGAGAAAATTTGCCTGTATTTCTATAATATAGTCAAATCAGTAGTTAGAGTACCCGATATATATATATATATATATATATATATATATATATATATATATATATATATATATATATATATATATATATATATATATATATGTGTGTGTGTGTGTATGTATGTATGTGTTTTCGGTAGCACTGTGCTTTCTCCAAAATCGTTTGAATTATGCCCTCATGTTAACCCTATGCTAACAAATTTACAGCCGTAAATTTTATACATCTCGCTCTATGAACCACTATTACACGATTTAAACTATGCAGACAGAGTATCGTCTTTCATTCACAATTCTCTTCTGTAAAGAGAAGCAGGTTCAACAATTCACTCATAAATTTCACCTGTAGTTTCCTTGTACTGTCTTCTCTCCACACACGTTTACAGATCTACTGATGTCTTTAAAAGTCCCATTTGTGTTTCACCCTTCAGTTATTCGGGTGCTGCTATTCGCATGCTTCTCATTAAGTTTAAAATATATATAAAGTCCTTTATCTTAAGAGCAAACAAATCTTGAAATAAAATTAAAAGGTTTTGTTTTTAAGGTTTTAATATAATGAAAAGCCTTTGCAGATTTATTGATGTAGCATGTGTAATATTTAAAAAGGCAAACGTTAAAACGGAAACCTATTTTCCCCGTCTTCCAAAGCCCTCATACATAATGTATGGTGACCATTTCCACACGCAGGAATGCAATAAGTATTGGCAACTTACCTCGGTGAGAAAATTCTTACCAGGAGCCAATAACATCACGCAAGACAGTGACTGATTGAAAAGGCTAAGGGTCGAAGCTATGGAGATTACCCATTGACTCCTCATCTTCCCTTTCTTTTCTCTCCTCCTCCTCCTCCTCCTCCAAAACACTGGCCTGGCTCCCCCTTTCCCCCATTCCTGCCTGTACTAGGAACGTGTCGGGCGACAAATGGAAATGGTGGTGGGGAAGGGGGCATTTAGTGGGCAAAAATGGAAAGGAGGAGCTAATCCAAGCTGAAAGAGATACTCTGATCTTGGAAATTGCCAAAGGCACTTTAATGGACGTGTGGCCAAATGCATGGCAAGATCGAGAGTAGTGGTATAGTGGTAAGGAAACTTGTAGTGTTTAATTAGCTTCCATATTATATTGAAGATTGGTAACGGTTCTCTCTGATTCTTAAAGGGTTGACAATCTAGCCAGAGGCTCTGAATAAATTAGGGTGACAAAGAGAATAAATTCATTCATCTATTGCTATTGCTACTTTATCATCATTGTCATTGCTTAAGAGGTGATTATATTTAATAAATCGGATAAAATCAATTGGAGATAATAATCAGACAATGTAAAATTCTAGGGCATAAGGTATAAAATTTTTTTTCTGGTTGTCAGTGTTCGCGAAATTGGCTTTAGCATTAATAGAAGGAGACGAGGTGGCTCATGTGTAAAAGAAATTAGAATAAAACTGTAGAGTTTTCTCATAAAAAAAAAACTTTTATACAACGTAATCATTGCCATGAAACGGATGAAGAAATAACCCTTAATTCACCTTCTGAAACCTGGAGGAAGATATTAGAAACCAATAACTGTGAAAAGCTTAAAAGAAGCGGCGCCAATTTTCACGTCACTATTTTCCATTTTCACGTCACTATCGTCATTTCCATTTTCACGGCATTGTCTTGAGTTCAGTTTTCACTGCACTATCTGCAATTCAATTTTCATGTCGCTACCTTCTATTCTATTTTTCACGTCACTATCTCCTGTTCCATTTTGAAGTCACATCACTGTCTTCAATTCCATTTTCACATCACTATCTTCAGTTCCTTCTTCGCGTCACTGTCTTCATTTCCATGTTTACGTCACTGTCTTCAGTCATGATAGTTCTGTGATGCTGAGGAAAATTGGTGTTAAATCAAACTCTGTTAAATTTGCCCCTCTTTACTCTTTGTAGCTCTCTTGAAGGATTTCCGAAACAATAGTTATCAGTTATGACTGTAGTTCACTTCAAAATTTTGCTCCTTACAATTTTGCATACCCATTTCGCTCGGTTCTAGAGTACTTTTTAATAGCTATCACATGCAGTTACTCTGTACTGACTATGTAATTACATCAAGTTCTTCACAAGGTGACCGGACTGTCTCATGAAAAACCCATTGATAACAAATAATAACAATTAAATCAAATTTAATTGGAGTAATTAAAAGAATAAGAAATAAAAAACTGAAAATAAAAGAATACGGTGACCCGAATTAGACTTATGTGAACAGCGTAACCGTTGTTAAATGAAGATTCACTTCATCTAACAGTTTATTTATATCAGTCTTCGCCTTTGTTCTCACCGCAGTGTTTCTTTCTGTTGCAAGAATATAGCTAAGTTTTTTTTCTTAGCAATAAAAAGGATAAATATGCAAGGTTTTCTTGCTGTTCATTGTATGGGGAGATAATAATCAAGGTGTTACATGAGAGTGGCAGGTTAGAATTTTGTTGGAGAATACAAATTAATGTTATTTAAGTTTTTCGTGAGTTTGAAAAGGTCTGGATATATATATATATATATATATATATATATATATATATATACATACATATACATACATACATACATATATATATATATACACACACACACACACACACACACACACACACTTGCATACATACCATACTCCGTCGGAACTGAGAGAAATGTTGGCATAACAGAATATTAAATTTTGACGTGCACCTAATTGTACAAAACTCTACGGATCATGATATCCACATTTCGTTTACTGATCTACGACAATTTTTCCTCCCTAAGACGATGAAGATCGGTACGTCACTGGCCCGATGCAGTAGCCAAGAGAAACCAGTTATTAGAAAAATAGAGAAAACTCTTTATAAACTGAATGCAGCTAATGCAGCAATAACTTTCAACAGTACCTGTTTGAAAGAGGGTCTATTACCCACATTATTATTATTATTATTATTATTATTATTATTATTATTATTATTATTATTATTATTATTATTATATTATTATTATTACACCATATTTCAAATATTCTTTTTAATGTGCGTGGTATTTTTTCTCACAGTTTTCTTCAATATCCTGATCATATTGGGCACATCACCTTGACCTAATTTTTGGACCAATGTAGATGCGTATTTATTAGTTCCCAAATTGTTACATCAAACCATCTTTTTTCCTTACATAATTTATAATTAATTTAATTGATATATTTAAAGAAATAATTTTGTGTATCGCATGCATTTGAGGATATTGTTCCATAAAACAAAACAAAAATGGTTTACCATTAAGGAAATCAACAGAACTTCCATAATGGTGTTATAGACAGATTATGTTTATAAAGTTTTGATCGTCGGGGATAGTCCGGGGGTCCACACCAGACCTTTTCCTTCTTTCCACACCTTGAGACACTTGCAGCAAAGTCCCGTGCTGGCATAAGGCTTTTTTTTTATCTAAACTAACCGCGTTTGAGAATTGAGTTTTCTGATGTTAATGGTATGTTGAAGTATATCTTTGGGGCAGAGGCATGTACTAACGATGAACGTATTGGATTAAGTTAGTGTTAAGACAAGTGAGTTTTTGTGAGTACTGTAAAATGTGACTATACCATAAGATTAATTATTATTATTATTGTACCTCTTGTTTGAATAATTAAAAATTATATACTCTTAAATCTGTTGCTATATCATAATTAAAAGCTGCGGTTTTGATATCAATTTCTTCGCATTCATGTCAAACGAAGATAACAGTTTTATGTATTTAATTTCAGTATAATTTTGTATCTTACGGTCTCCGTAAAAAAATATATTTATTTCTTTCTTGCGATTGCCACATGAAAAACTTATTGCATTACGTTTACCTGTCCCACCATTCCAAACTTACAGTGTATTTTTTTAATGTGTTTCTTTGCCATGGATAGAAATTGTGTATTTTTTTAATGTGTTTCTATGCCATGAATATAAATTGTGTATGTGCTAGCACATACACAATTTATATTCATGGCAAAGAAACACATTAAAAAAATAGCACATACACAATTTATATTCATGGCAAAGAAACACATTAAAAAAATACACAATTTCTATCCATGGCAAAGAAACACATTAAAAAAATACACTGTAAGTTTGGAATGGTGGGACAGGTAAACGTAATGCAATAAGTTTTTCATGTGGCAATCGAAAAGAAATAAATATATTTTTTAGGAGACCGTAAGATACAAAATTATACTGAAATTAAATACATAAACTGTTATCTTCGTTTGACATGAATGCGAAGAAATTGATATCAAAACCGCAGCTTTTAATTATGATATAGCAACAGATTTAAGAGTATATAATTTTTTAATTATTCAAACAAGAGGTACAATAATAATAATAATTAATCTTACGGTATAGTCACATTTTACAGTACTCACAAAACTCACTTGTCTTAACACTAACTTAATCCAATACGTTCATCGTTAGTATGCCTCTGCCCCAAAGATATACTTCAACATACCATTAACATCAGAAAACTCAATTCTCAAACGCGGTTAGTTTAGATAAAAAAAAAAAGCCTTATGCCAGCACGGGACTTTGCAGCAGGTGTCTCAAGGTGTGGAAAGAAGGAAAAGGTCTGGTGTGGACCCCCAGGCTATCCCCGACGATCAAAACTTTTAGTAGAAAAGTTCCGTTGAGAATTACATCTCACATAATTAGAGGGCTGTGCCTTCTCCTGCTTCTAGTTAACTAACATAATTACATTCGCTGTACAAACCCGTACCATCGTATGACGAGATTCAAGACTAAGTATACAAAGTATACTTATCCTTCAAACTCTTAATAGATTACAATCAAGAATAAGTATACAAAGTATACTTATCTTTCAAAATCTTAATAGAATACAATCAAGAATAAGTATAGAAAGTATACTTATTCTTAATTGTAAATCTGTGTTTGGAGCTTAGTATTACTCTTTCAGTTTACAGAATTTTCGTTTGTTCAGTTAAACACGAGGAAAATTTAATGAAAAAGTGCTGAGCACATATCCCCCGTTGTGGCAAAACTTGCCCGTAGGACGAAATCTGTACAGAAAAACTGAGGACGTGGAGAAATAATTTCTTATATTATTAATATACATTAGATGACAGAAGAGACGCTGGTAGGTTGTTTGCTCTAAATGAAGCTTTGAATGTCTGTAGTGCTCAGGAGGAGATCTCATGAAGATTAATTAAATTTAGAATATTGTACGTAACTGGAGATAAACCGTAGATTTATCACTATGAGCATGCCCTCTAACAATATTGAATAAAAATACAACCACACAAAATTTCCACTAATAAAATGAGAAGGGATTTGCATGAAGTACCTGACTCACACGACTGCTTGTACTTGCCAGTAACGGGAACATTTAGTTCAATGTGTACACCAGTCGTTTCGTAATAACTAAACGGAAAGTTGAAGTGAAATCCTGATTTTGCTGTGGCAGAATGTCTGATCTGAGCATCATTGGAAAGCTTCGAAAGCAAAGTTATGATTTACTATCATTTTTCAATATACCCATGTTTAAGACATATCGGTCTACCTTCTTTTTGTGGCGTAGGTCAGTGAGTGCAGATGCGTGTACGTGCACGACAGTGGGTAAGTGTATGTGGGCGTTTACGCCTTTCTGTCTTTAAAGCATGGTATTACCTTTCATGTTGAAAGCATCAGGTACAGTCTTAACTATCATTGAATCTATAAAGGCAAAATCACGTAAAAACTATGTGATTCACCCTGTTTAAAGAGAGCCTGTACGTGTATGTGTGTATGTATGGTTGGTATGTCGACGTCTGTCTGTATTTTAGAGTATCAAGGTATAATTCATACTGTAAGCATGAGGTACAGTCCTCAACTTGGAAAGTAGTAAGTCAGAAATACCAGAGAGGAAGAGAGAGTAACATACTGACAGTCTTCTCTGACAAGAAAACAGTTCATGTTGGAGACAGGTTTACGAATGCCCAAACTGAAAAGAGTGCCAACTTCATTTCTGCTCTGAATGCATCTGTGAGGAGAAGGACCTCAGACCGAGAATACTTCAAAGGGATCTTAATTTGGAAAGAAATGAGATTCCTGGTAATGACGGGAAGAAGGAATTGAATTAATGTTATATACGAGGACGTAATCAGGACGAATTTTTTTTTTTTTTTTTTTTTTTTTTTTCTTTCTGGGGTCTCATAATTTCATTTGCTTCTGCGTAAGTGAAAAACATTTTTGCTCTTAGTTACTCCTTCTGGACTTTGTTTCAATTATAGAATGACTTTCGGATGTCGCGCATAGGTTATTAACAAGGAAAATTATCATTTGCAATATAATCGATATTTTCCCATCGTATCGGGAAAAATTTTGAATGTAAACAAATCGAATTACCGAATATCTTTTACATAGACCACACACACACACACACACACAAACATACATATACATACATATATATATATATATATATATATATATATATATATATATATATATATATATATATATATATATATGTGTGTGTGTGTGTGTATATGTATATATATTATATACATATATATACTGTATATATATATTATATATATATATAATGTGTGTGTGTGAGAGAGTGTGTGTGCATCAGGACTGGTCCTATAAAAAGTCAGACAATAGCAGTACAGTAAGGTAGAGAGAGAGAGGGGTGGAGATTTCTTCAGCAAGACTGCGAGGTTTTAGTGAGCGCTAATTTACAAGGATGTTTTTACGGTCTCCTGCTCCTCTATCTGGGTGGTCTGCCTCGACTATATATATATATATATATATATATATATATATATATATATATATATATATATATATATATATATATATATATATATATATATATATATATTGCCAGGTGTGAGAGAGTATGCTCAGATATATATATATATATATATATATATATATATATATATATATATATATATATATATATATATATATATATATATATATACACACACACACACACACACACACACACACACACACACACACACACACACACGAGGTGTGATCATAAAGCATGAGGAGTGGTGCTATAAAAAGAAAACTACAACACGTTCCATTTTAGCATTTAATTTCCTTCGAAGTAGTCCCTTCGGAAGACACGCTCTTTATCAAGCGCTGTTTCCATGATGGGAGCATTCCAGGAACTCGTTTTCTGGAATAATCAGCAGCTGCCTCGTCGCATTCACTTGGATCTCCATAACGTCCTGAAATCTTCTTCCTTTCAAGTGGGATTTGATTTTTGGGAAGAGGAAAAAGTTGCAGATGGCGAGATCTAGGGAATACAGTGGCTGTCAGCCCGAGGATGTTGTGCTTGGCCAAACCCTGCTGCAGAAGCTATGCTGAATGGGCAGGTGCGTTGTCATGGTGCAATTGCCACTCACCAGATGCACGCAATTCTGGCCTTTTCTGACGAATAGCATCCGCAAATGCCGCAGCACGTCACACCAGTCTTTTCTGACGAATAGCATCCGCAAATGCCGCAGCACGTCACACCAGTACTCTTTGTTTACTGTCTGACCAGGTGGAGTGTACTCATGATGAACAGTTCCCTTGTAGTTGAAGAAAACGATGTGTTTTTCAGTTCTGCTGGTTACAGGTCTCTCAGAAATCGACATTTTGTCGGCTATCTTGAAAACGTCTGAACCACTCGTACACTTATATGAGGCTCATACACTCCTCTCCATACATTTTTTGCAACTTTGCATAGGTCTGTGCACAGCTATCGCCAAGCTTTTGGCAAATTTGATGCAGATTCTTTGCTCAACTTTCTCCATCATAGTCAATGCGACAACATACCTTCTAGTTTTTATACGATAACGATCGAATACCAGTCTTGAAAACGGTCCCTGGTTAACTGAAGTTGTGCGTATGCCCAAACCACACTTTGTCTGGTTAACTGAAGTTGTGCGTATGCCCAAACCACACTTTGTCCTCTTAGACCTGATGACATGTCTTTCATCAGTTGTGGTTGTTTTTTCGTTATTGCTGTGAAATCATTCTGTTAAATTCTGATCTGACAGAAAGGTAGAGAGAGATGGAGGGTAGGGAGGAAGGCTAACGTTAGTACAGGTTTTTGCTGATGGCAAGGCAGTTCCTGTGTGATTTTCGCATTCAAATATGACTTGATTCGGTCATTGATGTGGCATTCTCTTGTTTATGGAGGGTATAATTTGTCAAAGGGTCCCCCATATAGTCTCTACAGAGATTCATCCGGTACTCATTTCCATGAGTGAATTTCTTCACACACTAACCTTTCAGTATAGGTGAATTTCTGTTCGTTCCAGAACTCTGTATGACACTGTCACTTTTTCCCCGAGCAGGGAGTCTTCTTTAATGAATGTAAGACAGAATTATTAATCACAGGAAAGAAAAGCATTTTCAATGGCGGTACACATTCTTTACATGACAGAATAGTTCGAAGGAGATGTAGAAAAATGTTTGTGAGTTGTTCAGAGTTTTCCTGGAAAGCACCAGGTTGGTCAGCTAGTATATATATATATATATATATATATATATATATATATATATATATATATATATATATATATATATACTATATATATATATATATATATATATATATATATATATATATATATATATATATATATATATATATATTTATTTATTTATTGAATGACTAAATTAGTAGTAGGGTATTCTCATTCATATTCATAACGTACGCATGTCTTCCTTTGCACTAGATTTTTAAGGCTTGTTTCTCCTTTGCATATCAGCCCTCAGTGAGAAGCTGGTTACGTCACAGTTGCAAATTAAATTTTCCGTATTGGAACTTCCTCGCCTGGAAATTTGGTTTTGGAATACTTTTCATTTTAATTCGGCTAATTGACTTGAGTAAGTAAAGACTTTATTAACTCTCTCTCTCTCTCTCTCTCTCTCTCTCTCTCTCTCTCTCTCTCTCTCTCTCTCTCTCTCTCTCTCTCTCTCTTCTTTAAATATGACAAAACCATTTATGTAACTTTTTTAAATATTGATCAGATGATATTGTACCATTGGTACATCAATCAAGGAAATTAATGAAACAGTTGAACTTTGTTAGAAAGCTATTGAACTAGAAGGGCACGATTTACAGGTAAATAGACTGTAGGCAGACTGTGCAATTGTTATTTGCCATTGATGATGCTCTGCAAATGTTTGCTCTTCTGATGAGAGACCAAACGACCCACACGACAGTAGCACTGAAAAACCCACCCACTGTCCTCAAGGGAAATCCCTAGACCTGAAAGCGGGGCTGTTAGTAACCCCTGCTGTACTATTTGCTATTTTTTACTTAAAGGTATCCGATTGTGCTCTGCAATGAGGTTCTTTCCATTCATTGTTAGGCTTTCGTTTTCGTTCTTCAGCCGCCCTTTCCTTCGCCTCTTTTGGGGTCCAGCACCTTGCTCCGAAGTAAGCTCCAAACTTTTTCTTCCATCATTTGTTTTTAAGGATCTAATGGGTGTGGTCTATTTAGAGAATTAGGTTCCCTGCACAAAAATGTAGTTTGAATATTAGATCCGAATCAAGAGTGAAAGAGAGCTCTAGGGACCAAATGATCTCAAATATTGTTATGTTATTATTATTTGAAGATAATATATGCAGACAATCTGATAAATATCCTAAAGTCTTTCATTTTCTTTCTATGTAGGTTTCTACTTTGTCGGCCAAGCCAAGTATTCTGTAAAGGCACGTTTCTTAAATAATACTTAAATATCTACATTCGGTTAAGACCTGATAATTCACATCAGGCGTACTTTGCAATCTTCTATGTA
>NC_089792.1:22686198-22706198 GCF_040412425.1 Macrobrachium rosenbergii
TTTTTTTTTTGCACTAATCATCCATGTTTATTATTCACTCTTGAGTATTACATATAGAACTTTGAACAAGACTGTGGAGAGAGTTCTCAATAATGGGTAAGTGCTCATTGTATAATATTTATAACTATAAGAATGGGTTATTAGAAAGTGATGTGCAAGATTCTTTAGTAATGCAAAAACATGGTATTACCGTTATTGAAAATCTCTTTCATCTGGTTACAGACAGATTATTTAACAACGTCAGTTAACTACAGAATACTTTAATAGAATTGAGTTGACAGTGTCAGATTACCAAAAGATATACAGTATTAACAGAATAAAGTTGACAAAACTGGTTGGCAGAATTAATTAACGATGGTAGCAAACAGATCAGTTAACAATTTCAGTTGTTCAGAAGATACATTAACGGAATTAAGTTAACAAAATTTATTGACAAAAATAATTAATGATGTTTCAAGACAGATCAGTTAACAATGTTAGCTGGCCAGAGGATACATTTACAGAATTAAGTTACCAAACTGGTCGGGAAAAATAATTAACGATTTTGCAGATAGATCAGTTAACAATGTCAGTTGACCAAAAGATACATTAACGGAATTAAGTAGAAAGAACTGGTTAACAAAAATAGTTATCGATAGTTGCAGACAAATCATTTAATAGTGCCTGTTGATAACAGAATTAAGTTGAACACTCTGGTTAACAAAAATGATTAACGATGGTTGTTGAAAGATCAGTTAACACTGTCAGTTCCCTAAGAGAATCAGGTTGATAACAATGGTTGACAAAAAATAATTAACGATGGTTGCAGACAGATCAGAAAACAATGTCATTTGACCAGAGGGTGCATTAACTTAATTAAGTTGACAAAACTATTTGACAAAAATAATCAACGATGTTTGAAGGCATGTTAGAAACCTATATCAGTTGACCAAAGGATACATTAACTGAACATAAGTTGACAAAACTGATTAACAAAAATAGACAATGATGGTTGCAAACGGAACAGATACCAATGTCTGTTGACCAAACGATACATTAACAGAATTAACTTAACAAAACTGGTTGACACAAATAATTAACAACGTTTGAGGACAGAGCAGAAAAGAATGTCTGTTGACCTAAGATACATTAACAGAAGTAAGTTGACAAACCTGATTCACAAACATAATAAACGATGTTTGAAGACAGATCAGAAAACAATGTCAGTTGACCAAAGGACACATTAACTTAATTAAGTTGACAAAGGTAATTATCGATGGTTGCAGACAAATTCAGTTGATAATGTTATTTGATCAAAGGATACAATAACAGAATTAAATTGGTAACTCTGACTGAGAGATATCTTTAAGAACGGTTGCTGGCAGATCAGAAAACAATGTCACATGACCAGAAGATATATTAACAGAATTAATTTGACAAAACTGGCTGAAAAAAATGAAATTGGTTGCAGACATATTAAACAATTTCAGTTGACCAAAGTTTACATTAACGGAATTGAGTTGACAAAAATGGTTGACAAAAATAATTAATAATGGTTGTTGACCGATCAGTTAACAATGTCAGTCGACTAAATGGTACATTAACAGAATTAAGTTGACAGAAATGAATGACAAAAATATGCCGCTGCCATCAACATTATACGGAGACAAAGTCCTCTGCAAGATATTTACATTTTAAAGCATCTGAAGAGAGTTCGTTCGAGTTGGTGAGACCTCTTACTTGAACAGACAACTCCCACGTGAGTTATTTTGAGTTTGAATTGATATAATGAGATTCTATGAAAGCTGAAACACTTTATAATCCTTTTCATAGTTCTGAGATAAGTTTACATCACCATTGCTGCAACGTTTCCTGGCATTCATGATTTGATTTCAATAACTGTGACTCGCCTTATAAACATTGCACATAAATATGAATTGTACAGCCTTAAGATCATTCCTTAGAAAATTAAAATGAAACTGCAGCACTGAATGAAGGAAACATGAACTAATCTATCGTAATATCTAAGGAGGTTAGGATTATTTTGAATCCAATTATGGTTCAACAATAGAACTTTCTTGACGCCACATTTTAGAAGGAATGGATCGCTTCATTTTTATTGTAATGTTTTACTTTAACTCTGATGTCAGACATCACCCCCTATTGCATTCCGAGTTTAGTAATAAAAGTATTTTATATACTTCTAAGTTTTTAATGTCAAAAGCCATAGACGAAGCATAATCTTACATTTTCCCCGGCCCATTCGACCTCAGATGAAGGTCTCATGTTGCTTTCAAGACGATAAATTTCTTGGAATTCCTCTCAAGACTTCTCTGCAATGCATTAATGAAATTGCATCATGATCATCAGATGTGGGAAGATGAAATGACATTACTTATGATATCTAGATACTGTCAGTTTTATTAAGATGTAAGTAAAAAAAAAAAAGAGAGGCAAACAGAGACCGGAACAACGACCTCATTACAGTAAAGTGCCCAGTGTAAATGAAAAGTTAACAAGAAGACGAAAACGCAGACAAAGAGAGTTCAGTAAAGGTCTCATTAGACGAAATATGTCTTTTGACACAGAAACTGTTAAGGAAGACTCTCATGTTCGTAGATCCCGTCCTCATAAGCTTTCGTACTAGTTACAGTTTATGTAAATGAAAATACATCATTTTCTTCATGCGAAGTAAGTTCTAGTCATTAGGAATAATTTGAAGCCCTATAAGACAATGTAGTGATGAATATGCAGTGTTTAAAAAGGTCATTTCGTTGACAAATGCATATAAAAATTATATCCCCATAGGGAGTAGTTGCGATTGTTGCTAGAAAATGGGGTGAAATAATTACAGTTTTAAGTAGAATTATAATATATTAGTCAGTTTGATAATGTAGACTTCAATGTTTAACTCTTCCAGGTGCCTCCATCAGATACAGCATCACTGGTGGAAACCGAGATGGCCTCTTTACCATCGACCAGAAGACGGGGCTCATCACACTAGCGGCTGCGCTGGACTACGAACTCTATGACAAGGTAAATAAGGAACCTTTCTTTTTTTTCCTGCGTCAGACTCTTCAGTTGATATTGCTTCTTTGGAGGCTGAAATTTTATTTACTAACAACCGGTTGGCTGGCATTATTCTTATGATTTGTGGCAGGTCTTTCTGAACAAACGATCTGTGAAATTCACAGTACCTGTATGGCAAGGCCTCTTTACTTCCTGGAGGGTAATCTTTAACGTATTTCTACACATCTTTGCTCCGAGTGAGGTCAACTCCACTATCAATGGGGTGTCGTAGGAATGTTATAAAGAAACCGATTCATTATCTTAAATGTCTTATTTTTTCCCAATAAAAATGGAACATTTACGATACAAAAAAACCGTAGAAAGATGAAATATGAACCTGCCCCTGTTAAATTTAGTGTATCCAATTTCTCCTGGATATTTTTTCCTTCCTGTTTCTATCCAAATCACATCACTTTTGAATTTTCATGTTAATGGACCATTACGTAGTGTATTTTTTTCCATGTATCTCTATGGCTAGCAGGGAAACGGGGAAAACATCCCGGAAAAAATGGAAAAAAATTATTGGATAACATCCCCATGCCGCTTTCATCGGAACATAAATCGTGTGTTGGCAAACACATAAAAGTAGACATCAGTTTTGGATATCTAGTGCGGGGTTTTAAATCTCCTTTTGTTTCTGGCAAGGGCATGGGCATGCCCGAGAAAGGGGCTTTGCATGCCGGCGCTTCGTAATGCAACGAAGAGTGTAATTCTTTAGAAAAAAATTACTCATCTTGGCGTTTGAGTGGTGGTGGTGTCTAGAGAGACAGACAGAGGAAATAATCGAGAGAGGGAGAGCGTTATTTCCTTGTGATAGGTAACGTGGAATCACTGGATATCGTTAAAATAAAAAATACTTGTGAGTTTTTAACACTATCCTATGTATATAAAAGTCATACAATATTCATGCTGAATCACCAGAGCTTAGAAACTACGTAGTGGTCTATCTAATAATAATAATAATAATAATAATAATAATAAATATAATAATAGTGGGTACCGTGTCAGAGTGGTTTAGCTCATCGATGGACGGGTTAAGCAACATTAGGGCCGGTCTGTCGTTGGATGGGTAACCTCTCTCCTCTGCGTTAATTCCTTGGGAAAGGCTCTAATAATAATTATTGATGGGGTAAGGTCCAGCTATTGGTTAAATAGCAAAACTCAGCAATGATGGAAAGAAATTAAAGATTAAACGACAATGGCGTAAATGGAACCTCTGGCAACATAGGAGCTTTGTCCGGCAGCCAGGTATACAGCCCAGTGAGTGGGGGAGGACGTTTGGGTACTTTGGAGGTCGTCATCCAGCAACTGACCACCACAACGACAGTAACCAGCAACCACATACTTGAGCTATAGAGGCAAATCAAAAGCAACCCAACAGAAAGAGGATACAGAAGAAGATTGGTCAACTTCTGGAATGAGAGAAATAACACCCCTCAAACAGAACAGAGGCTGGCAGACCAAGTAAGACGAACTAAGAGCCGATACCACAGAAGATGACAGGAATGATGAGCTACCAAACAACGGCAGACGAGGAAATACTGAAGATGTAACAGAGATGTCGGATGAAACCAAGGATGAAAACAAGTAAAGTTAATGAAATAATGAGACTAATCCACACCACCAGTATCACATAAGCAAATAACCTGGCTTATGCAGGAGCAAGACTAGTAGTAGAACTCATGGGGATACAAACACCAACACCACCATCGCAACCAACCCAACAGAAACCAAAACAGCAACCGCCTAAGAAAAGGCACCTGGAAAAACAAATCATGGCAATGAGATCTGACTTGAGTAAACTGAAAGAGATGGCAGAAACAAGAAAACAAGGGAGGCACAAAGTACAGTGTAAGATCCAACAGAACAAACTCTTCGGAACCAACCAGAAAACAGTATACTAAGAGGGGAAGACAGCCACCAGGAAATTCCTGAAACCAAACCAAGAGACTGGGAAAACATATCCCGGTATCACACAACAAACATGCAACATGGCTCCAGGAAGTCAAGGCAGAAGAAATGAGGAAAATAAAAGACACCAACTGAAGAAAATGGCCAATTGGAAAGCCCCAGGTCCTGATGAAGTCCATGGATACTGGCAGAGCAACTCCAGCATTGTATCACAAACCACTGTGCCCAAATGGATGACCACTGGGAGAACATCCTTAGTACAGAAAGACAAGAACAAGGGAAATATAGCAAGTAACTACAGGCCTATCACCTGCTTACCAGTAATGTGGAAGTTACTAACAGGTATCATCAGTGAAAGGCTATGAGGATACAAACATCATCGCCCACCAACAGAAGGACTGCAGAAGGAAGTGTAGGGGCACAAACGACCAGCTCCTGATAGACAAAATGGTGATGAAGAATAGTAAGAGAAGGAGAACCAACCTAAGGACGGCATGGATTGACTACAAGAAAGCCTTCGACATCAGCTTCTTAAAAAATACAATGCGCAACTGGGATAAGACTAGCAGAGGTTAACATTAGGAGAGAGATCTCTCAAGGCGACTTACTGTACCCACTTACTCTTCGTAGTAGCCATGATTCCCGTGACAAAAGTTCTGCAGAAGATGGATACTGGGTACCTACTCAAGAAAGGAGGCAACAGAATTAACCATCTGATGTTCATGGACGACACCAAGCTATATGGTAAGAGCATCAAGGAGATAGATAATCCTAATCCAGACTGTAAGGATTGTATCTGGGGCATCAGGATGGAGTTTGGAATAAAAAAATGCACCTTGGTCAACATACAAAAAGGCAGTGACAAGGACTGAAGGGATAAAGCTACCAGACGGGAATAGCATCAAACACATGGATGAGACAGGATACAAATACCTGGGAATAATAGGAGAGGATATAAAGCACCAAGAGATGAAGGATGCAGAGACTTAAGCCGATACTCAAGTCAAAACTCAACACCGGAAACATGACGAAAGCCATAAACACATGGGCAGTACCAGTAATCAGATAAAGCGTGGGAGTAGTGGAGTGGACTCTGCAGCATAGACCAGAAAACTAGGAAACACATGACAATACACAAAGCACTACACCCAAGAGCAAATACAGACAGACTATACATAACATTAAAGGAAGGAGGGAGAGGTCTACTAAGCGTAGAGGACTGCATCAACATTGAGAACAGAGCACTCAAAACCAGTAAAGACGAGTGGCTAAAGGCTTGCATGGGAAGAAGGACTGATAAAAGTAGACGAAGACCCAGAAATATACAGAGACAGGAGAATGAAAAACAGAACAGAGGAATGGCACAGCAAAGCAGTGCACGGACAATACATGAGACAGACTAAAGAACTGGCCAACAGTGAAACATGGCAGTGGCTACAGAGGTAAGAACTCTAGAAGGAAACAGAAAGAATGCTAACAGCGACACAAGATCAGGCCCTAAGAACAAGATATGTCCAAAGAACAATAGATGGAAATAATATCTCACCCATATGCAGGAAGTGCAATATAAAAGACGAGACCAGAAACCACATAGCAAGAAAATGTCTGGTGCATGCACAGAGCCAATACAAAAAGAGTCATTATTTAGTAGCAAAAGCCCTCCACTGGAGCCTGTGCAAGAAACACCAGCTAGCTTGTAGTAATAAGTGGTACGATCAGGCAAAGATCCGCTGGGGATATGGTATCAGAACAGATAGGGTGATACATGCCAATAGACCAGACTTGACGCTGATTGACAAAATCAAGAAGAAAGTATCACTCATTGATGTCACAGTACCATGGGACACCAGAGTAAATGGGAAAGAAAGAGAAAAAATTGATAAGTATCAAGACCTGAAAATAGAAATAAGGATATGGGATATGCTAGTGAAAATTGTACCCATAATCATAGGAACACTAGGCACGATCCCAAGATCCCTGAAAAGGAACCTGGAAAAACAAGATGTTGAAGTAGCTCCAGGGCTCATGCAGGAGATTGTGGTATTAGAAAGTGACGGACACAAAAAAAAAAATGATACTAATGATAAGAAACCCAAACCTTACCAAGTGTAAATTGTAAATGATTTACTCTTTTCATATAATTCTAAATATAAGAGATGAAGAGGCGTAATCTGAACATGAATCATGAAGCACTTGAACATCCTGGTATCAAGACCACTTTACCTTATTTGCAAGAACATACCTTCATATTCACAGCACGAATCCTGTTGCATGTTAAGTATTCCTGAGATATTGCAATATTTAACCAGTCTCCGCTTTAATGACGCTGATTACCAAGCATAATAAATAATGAGATGATTGCTCTATGTTGAAGTTGGGATTCCTCGCTCACTGCGTATTAGTGAAGAAACCAATGTTCATTTCGTAGGCAACTGCGGGAACCCAGCAAAATGGATTAGAGAAATTGCTTTGCCAGGGAACCATTCGCTTAAATTCCTGGAATAGGAAGTAGTAATCGTGATGGAAGTAAGTCATTTATTTTAATGTGACTGGGTATGGGTGGCTAAGAGGATTGCTCTTAATGCATGTGTTATACAAACCTGCATACATACATGGAAACTATTATATTCCTCTTTCCGTCATCCTGAGGATATATATAAATTTATATATATATACATATATATATATATATGTGTGTATATATACATATACATATATATATATATATATATATATATATATATATATATATATATATATATATATATATATATATATACGAGTATATCCTCAGGATGACGGAAAGAGGAATATAATAGTTTCCAGGAAAGTTTCCCCTGGAAGGGAGAAAATGTGTCAGTTTCCTAATGATCATTATAAGTATTTTCGTGATGTCTTCTTGCTATCTGATACCAATATAAAATTTATTTTTATAGCTCTGATTATATATATATTATATATATATATATATATATATATATATATATATATATATTATATATATAAATATATACTGTATGTATATACATACACACATATATATATATATATATATATATATATATATATATATATATATATATATATATATATATATATATATACACATATATTTATGGTTTTACCTGTGAAGGAGCTTGAATTCTGAGCAGGGAAATTGCCTTTATGATTTTTCTAAGAAAATTATTCACCTACCGTGAGGAACTGTTTTTATCTGACTACTATTTTGGGTTCAGGCAACCATAACAGAAAAAGGAATGGGCTGAGGGCTTTACTCAAGGGAGAAGTTGCAGATATACACTTAGGTTCACTTTAAAATCACTTATATTTACATTAACAACAAAATCAAAAGAATGGTGAATAAATGGGGCAAGGAAACAGAGTCCTGCTAAATAACTAAATTATGTTGACAAATAATAGCTGAAGAATGTTGATGAAATCCACTTCAAGGGCACTGTAGGGTAACTGCAGTGGTTGGGACCACAGCAAGCAGGTCACAGTCAAAAGGAAGATTCCACAGCAAGCATCTCCGTCTGCTGTTGAGAATGCACGAGGTTATGTGATGGAAGAAACAGTGCAATCAAAGGAAAAATCGAGAAGTGCTCTGAAGGTGCCGAGGTGTCTCAATTTGCAACACTGGAAACACACGAGTTAAATTAATGCACTGCAATAATAAAGTCAGGTTTAACATGGAAATTTGCACCTTGAAAAATCAAATGGAAAATCATTGGAAGAATGATATGTGACTGATAAAGAAACGCCTCTGAACCAAGTACATTACCTTTGTTGGAACGTTGTCTTCACCGTAGATAAGAATAGAGGAGGAATTTAAGGGGCTTTCACTGGAAGAAATACCCGGGCTATGCAAGGTAGCCACATGTTCAGGGGTATGGCCCAGAAGGAAAGGGGTGGTCAAAGGGAGAGCTGCTTTGGTCTCTGCAGCCAAAATGCCTCTCTCTCTGTTTAGGTCACGTGGCCCCTCATATGGCCTTTGGTGGATTAACTCCCCACACTCTCTTGACACTCCATTTTCTATGATTGCACCCATGGACCTTTGGCACGCTGTTTTTGACCCGGTTAACCACATGGCAAGTCAAGGGCCACGTGGTAGGTTGGTTGTTATGGGCCTCAGAAACTCTTTCCTTAAATTAATCCTCTTCACCAACTCATCTTAGCCTATGGCAGAGATTTATCTCTAAGCGGCCTCATTCCTGGAACAGAGGTTTTCAGAGCAGTCACGGGTCCAAAGAAAGGGATTAAAGAGTGTTTAGGAAACAATAAGTTAGAGATTAAGAATGGGCAAATGTTTTCCATGGCCTTCGTGTCAGTCAGCAGTATGATGAAAAATGACTGTGCTTCTTTGAAAAGAATAAAACAATTCAAGTTTTACGTTAATTTTCTTAAAGGCATAAAGGTTATATTTTACTTTACTTCCTTCTGTAAAGCTTGGAGGGCGAGTTGGCTTGGATAGGGTGTCCCTTTGTAGTACTATATATATATATATATTATATATATATATATATATATATATATATATATATATATATATATATATATATATATAATGTGTGTGTGTGTGTTATTGAGTAGCCCGTTATAAGAAACCATCACTCACTGATGAATGGTAGTATTTAATCTGATGATTTTTAGTTTTCTGTAAAGGAAAACTATTGAGATGGCATTGTCCGTCCGTCCGCACTTTGTCTGGCCGCCCTTAGATCTTAAAAACTAGTGAGGCTAGAGGACTGGAAATTGGTATGTTGATCATCCATTCTCCAGTCATGAAACATACCAAATTGTAGCTCACTAGCTTCAGTAGTTTTTAAAGTTAGCCATAATTGTGCTTCTGGCAATGCAACAACACAGGCCACCACGGTCGGCTGAGAGTTTTATGGGCCGCGGCTCATACAGCATTGTAACGAGACCACCGAAAGGTAAAGATGTTTTCGGTGGCCTTGATTATATGCTGTACAGAAAACTCGATTGCGTCGAAGAAACTTCGGCGCATTTTTTACTTCTTGTTATTCAAGGTTAAAGTTAACCATAATCGTACTTATGGCACCGCTTTAGGTACCAACATGCCACCTCCTGACCGTGGCTGAGTTTCATGGGTCGTGGCTGAGTTTCATGGGCCGTGGGTTTCATACAGCATTGTATTATGGCTGATTGCTGTACTGTAATCGACGCATTATACGCTGTACAAAAAAGTCGATTGCGCCGAAGAAACTTCGGCGCATTTTTTACTTGTTAAATATTAAGGCTGATTGCTTGCTGTACTGTAATCGACGCTGGACGTAAAATTGATAAAAAATTTAATTTCTTGCTGAAGTGGATGACAATAATGGCTTGGAAGAGGTACCTGCGATGGTTTTTGTTTTTTGTACTTTAATATATTACTAAAAATTAGTGTTATGAAGCACAAGAGCTAGTTACAATAATTTTGTGTTACCTTAAGGTTTTCAAGACGTGGAAGAAAAATGTTAGGACGAATTTGGAATAATATTTAAAATCCCAGCTGGTCATAGAAGTCCTCCTTCCATGACACAATTCTGTCATAGTAAACCCTTTCAAAAGACGACATTTTCAAGAAATAACACAAAAGACAATTCTCTACGTTCTGAGCGATCCAAAACGACGGGACGAAGTTGACATACGGTCAGAATCACTCCACATGAAATGGCGAAATCATTATTCACGAGAAATCCTCGCATAAAGCACAAACGTTAGCAGACAAAACGTCACCAGCGCAAACTTTAATTTTATTATCCATGCGCCATTAATTTCTCCAGCGTTTATTTCCTTTACGTGCATTGCGAGAGCTTGGGAAACAATTCATGTGTGTTGCCAGTGAAGCAAAGGAAAGCAGCTTTAGGCCGCATGACTTAGCACATTATTACTTTAATATTCTTTTATTGCATGAATCATCCATAGTTTGCAGTTTGATTTAACCTGATTTTGAAAGCGATTGGCGTGCCACATTCTGTCTCTCTCATATATATATATATATATATATATATATATATATATATATATATATATATATATATATATATATATATATATATATATATATATATATATATATATATATATATATATATATATATATATATGTATGTATGATTATTTTTAAAGAATTACCTTTAATGAATTGTTTAACTGCATAATCAAACAACTAAAGATAGTTGTCCATAAAGCTGAAATTTGTCCATAAAGCTGAAATACGTATGAAAGCAAATTAGTATAATCGAAGTTTACTCTCAACTTAAGCAAATAATTAATTATTTTTTATCATAAATCTTTTTAAGCAAATAATTAATTACTGTTTATCATAAATCTTTTTTTTCCCCTTTTGGGATGGGGTTGTTAGTCTTGTCATACTGTTTTGATCACAACAGACGATAATCCTTACGCGAGTATACTTGTGTATTTGAGTGTGTCCCTGTGTAAGTGTATGGCTATGGGCATTCCATGCCTGTATTTATACACATAATTCTTGGGAATATGCAGCTTCAAAATTATTATTTTTTAACCCTTGAGGAAAAGAGTTTTCTCATCAACCATGGCCGTGGTCGTGTTAGCTGATAAATTATACTGAACAATGGTTGCATAATATATTTTGTCACACTTATTAATATTCTGTAATATTCCTGTAATACAACATTTTTTTGTGCTTACTACTGATAGTGACTGACATTTGTGTGTCCGCTACTCTTACGAAGCCAGTGTATTTTATTATTAGTAATAATAATTGTTACAAATTACCGAGAACTGCTTCAGGACAAGAAAATATCTGATATTAAATTTCTGATATTTTTAATTGACATATTATCTGTTACTGTGGGTCATTTTGATTACTGCCAGATTTTCAGAGAGATAGGCTACGAAGGCTTTTTTTAGAATACAGTAATAGCTACAAGGAGAAATACTTTATGCTCTCTGATAGCCTATGAAATGTTAAAAAAAATATGGAATTATTAGAGAAAATATTAATGAATGAAAAACTGATCCTTTGCAGTGATCATGGTTGAAAATCAATTTAGTAATTTTTCTTGCACATATATTTTGTTTCCACTATAAATTTCCCCCCTTGCTATTTTTGTCTTTCACCTCAGTTCTCGATGTGAAAGCGAGAAGCTCATTTCAATCTTTTGTTGGGCTTTTCTTTCTCCTCAGTTCGTTATAACTTTTCCCAGAATTAAGATGGAAAAGAGGGAAGATGTCAGAAGACAGTGACCTTTTTGCATTCAGTGATTAATGAACTGATTAAGAAAACCTTTTCATGTTCATGTTTCAGTAGTTTTGATCTGATACAGCCCCTGTTCATATAAAAACGGAATCTGAAAAGCAGTCTTCGACACACAAACACACACATGCACAGACACACACACACACACACATTATATATATATATATATATATATATATATATATATATATATATATATATATATATATGCCAATGCACATGTAGCATCTACAACTTACTATAAGTATTGCCAATAAGTTACAGCCACATGTGCTATGGCACTAGAAGAAAACGACGGAAAAAGTGCCAGAAAAGATATATATATATATATATATATATATATATATATATATATATATATATATATATATATATATATATATATATATATATATACATACAGGGGTGTTTCAAAATTAGAGCCTCTACAGCATAAACTAAAATTGATATGGACGAAAACAAAAGTAATTGAGAACAGGTATTTATTTATGTTTCTCTCTGAGTATTTAATATTTTGTGTGGCCTCCATCTGCCTGTACCACAGTCTGCATTCTTGAGGGGTATGATTTCAGCAAATCACTGAGACTCAAACTCCATTTCCCTGAGCACTTCGGTCACCTCTCTTTGCAGGTCGTCGAGGCTTTGTATACCATCATAGTTCACTGTGCGCACTTCAACACGATCCTTTAAGATACTACCAATGTTTTCACACACATTAAGGTCAGGGGAGCTACCTGGAAATTCACTTGACGAAAAGAAATCAATACCACGGTTTTGAAGCAGCTCCTGTGTCTGAAGAGCCTTGAAACATGGTGCCTTATCATCCAAAAATGTGACTTCTTCAACAGATAACACGTTTTCAGGATCTTTGAGGAAAGGAAATACGCCACCAGTAAGCACAGTTTCTCTGAAGTATTTGCCATTCCATGACTGTCCTTTTTCTGTGATGATCCACATTAACTGTTTGGCTGTGAAACAGAAAAATTCACAAACATTCAGGAAATTTGACAACTTGGCAATAGTGCACGTCATTGCTGATATCATCCAACTTTGCAGCCCAAATGATGTCATTTTTATGATTTGGCTTCCTGACTGTGTAAATGAAGAATTCATCTGATGCGGCAACATGGAGAAAGTCAGCTTCATCCCAATCTTTAAGAAATGAACCACAAAACCATGCACGGTCTTCTCTCTCTTGCTGAGTGATGTTGGGCTTGCTGATAACATGAAATGACTTGATACCAGATTTTCTCAACTCACGATATACAGCACTATAACTTCTCTTCTTTCCCCTTTTTGTTTCTAGTTCAAGCGCCAATTTATGTAAAGACTTTCTTGGTCTACCCACTGCCTCAGCTATGGTGTCTTTTGACTCCTGGGAAAGGACTTCAGACCTTCCAAGATTCTCACTCTTTTCACGATGACAGTCATATGGATTTTTGTTCCAGTTCCTTTTAACAAAGGATTCATCTCTTTTAATGTATTTAGCTATCCAGGAACGTGAAATGAAGGATGCGCCAGCATCCCTGGCCTCTGAAGGTTATAGCCCGGATTCGGTCAATCCATCTGATTTCCTCCGAGTCTTTAGCCATGGCTGTATCTGACTCCGTCACTCAGTCTGAAAATACAAGAAATGTAAAATGAAAAATAGCTTAATAGAAACTTAAAATAATGTACGTGGAGATAGGCTATAGCAGAAAACTTCATAACTTTCCATTTGTTCTGTGGAGGGGGCTCTAATTTCAAAAACACCCAGTATATATACAAATATATATATATATATATATATATATATATATATATATATATATATATATATATATATATATATATATATATATATATATATTATATATATATATATATATATATATATATATATATATATATATATATATGTGTGTGTGTATAAATGTGTGTGTGTGTGTGAGAGAGAGAGAGAGAGAGAAACCCTACCACTAATTACTCTGAAATTCCATTCCAGCACGAGCTCGTAGTTTCGGGCGAGGGCGGAGGCCAGGTGGTTCACACGATTGTGCAGGTGGCTGTGGCAGACGTGAATGACAATCCACCAGCCTTCACTAATCCAGATCCATACGTGACCGTCATCGAGGAGGACGATAGGCACCTCCCAACTACTCTTATAAAAGTAATTGTTCATATATAGTATCGTGAGCCTTTTTTCATATAACGGACTTTAGCATTCTCCAGTGTTTCTTGTAAATCACCTTGTCGCAAATTTGATGACTGTTAGAAATCGTTATTCTTGTTATTGTACTCCTTTTTTAGTAAAGTTAGTTTGGAATGACTTTTGTGGGATTATGATAACCTGGAACTGCACATGTATGTGGTCATTGTGGTAGGAGTATTAATATTAATGCTATATTTTTGAAGCTTTCACAGGTTTGCAAAAGATTAAAGGTTTACCATTTTGTTAGTTTTGCTGTGTGTGTGTGTAAATCCAGAGGCGTATTCTTGATGATGGGAACAGGTAGTGGATATTTATATATATGTATGTATGTATATGTATGTATGTATGCATAGACGATTCAAACTACTCCAACTTAAGTAATGATTAATGTTTTTAAGCTTTTTGTAGGGTTTCCTCCCCTCATAAATGAAGTATACTTGAACGTTTGTCAGACCCGAATATGTTTTATACAGCAGCACGGGTAAAGCTTATTTTTGCGAACATTTCTCGTGTAAATTAATTATTTATTCTTTATCACATACTACATCGCCTTCTATTGCTCATTATGTTAATGGGACGTTTTAGGAGTTCAGAGAGTCAAACTGGAAAAAAAGATCATTATTGCAACTATACGAGAAAGCATTGAAGAGAGAGAAGGCTCCAGTGTTCGAGAATAAAATTCCTGTAAGAATATTGAAGAAAGTTTACGTTCTGTTATTTATACTTCTTATCGGGATCAGTTTTCGGTTTTCTTTCATTTTAGGTCGAGGCCAATGACCCAGATCAGTCGGACGAGTCTGGGCTTTTATACACTTTGCGAGGAGATGGGATTGATGGTTACTCTCCAGAGGATGCCTTCTTTAAGATAAATCCACGTACGGGAGACCTTGTGCAGTTGAGAGTAAGTAAAGCCAGTGTTTAAGGATTCCTATCCCTTTACCTTATTACCCTTTTTTGCAATTTTCCCTGTTACCGTAATATGTTCGTATGAAAATTAAGATTATGTACATTTTAAGAAGTAATTTGAATATCACATTTCATGAAAGTTACTCTTGATTTAATAGTCCCTGGGCCATATAAAATACTTATATTTTTATGAAAGTCATTTGAATGTTTAATTTTTATAGAACGTTACTCTTGATTAATAGGCCCTCGACCGTGATCCGCCAAATGGGAAAAGAATATGGAAGTTGCGAGTCAAAGTCCAAGATGGTCAGGAACCATGGAAGATGGGAAAAGGACCCAAAGGAACGAAAAACACATCACTGAACTCTTGGGATCACTCGCCATCGTGGGACTATGAAAACGGGTTTCAAAATGACCAGCCCATTGAAAATGCTCTTGGAAGAGACGATGAAGTAACTAAACCTAACAAAAACGGTGGCTTTAAGTGGGACATTTCCAAAGTTCACGAAGATGAAATTAGGAGTAGACTGTGGGACACACAAGACAGTGGGTATGATCGGCTTGTATCGCTTCAAAATGGTGGGTCAAGTGCAAGAAAACACCCGTGGTCGCGAGAGAGAAACCATAAATATAAAACACGACCAGTCTTTTGGAAAAATTCAAATGACAGGCAACACTTTTGGAAATTCAAGGAAATAAGTTATAAAGATACCAAACAGTTATCCTGGAATGACCAAGCTAGGTTTGGTATTCCCAAGTCTGTATACAATTACAAGAATGAGGAAAACTCACATAAAAACAGCTGGGAACTCTCTAAGAGATTGAGAGGCGATAAAATAATGGATAAATGGGTCAGTAGGCCTGAATCCAAAGCAAGAGAAGGTGAAGAACGTGATGAAGAAACGGAATCGAGTTTCAGCAACAGGAGGCCCAATATTGGTGATCATACCTGGCAATTTAATCGGTTAAGAGATAGCCTTAGTGACTCGACCAGCAGGAGAACAGCAGATGGACAAGGAGCAAAATTTGAAAGTACAAACAAAGGAAGAGGTTTAGACGAACAAGGAATGAAGGACAGAATTTCACTCAGGAAGTCAAGATCAGGAGAGTTCATGGTTTCATCTCAAGACACTTCAAGTGCAGGTGGTGAAGAGGAAACCCTTGAACAGATCAGTGAATTGTCGACTTCAAGATTGAGCTCTCTTGCAGCTGTCAAAAACCAGAACACAGAGCCAACAGGTAATAAAGGAGATGTGAAAGAGATTTGGGCAAGTGATAGGGGAGGTCATCAAAAAAACTCTAAATCTAACAGACTTTTCCAAAAAGGTGATAGTACCTGCAAAGGTCAGATTTCTACATGTCACTTGATTCCTGAAGTGAAAGGTACGACACAGATCAGAGAGAACAGCCAGTCCTCATGGAGTAACAGTCTTAAGACAAGACTTAAATTCAGTGACGAAACAAAACAAAAAATTGAGAGCCACACCGATGAGTCGCCTAACTACCTCATTTCTGTTGACAAATTGAAGAATCCCTATATTTCGAGAAATGCCAATTTTAAACCTTTGACCTCAGATAGGGAAGTAATCGAGAGCCCTGATGATGGACAACTTGGACAAAAGTCTCGTTTTGTCAAAAAGACAAAGAGGTCTCTTTATGGGGTATTTAAAACAAAACGCAAAAGCAGTAGCATGCCATATGAAAGCCCCTCCGTTATTCAAGAGTTCATAGAATCTAAAGTGTCATCTTCCAATACAATGCATAATTTGGAACGCATACGAGAATCTGGGGACCAACTCAGATTTGATCATTTAAATGACATAAAGGAAAAGAACATTGAAATTTATCCCGTCCACTCTATAAGATATATAGAAGCTACTTCGATGTCACTTTCATTAAGTAATGACGCTAAAGACAGTCTACAACTTTAGCTCATCAGAGTAAAATTGACCCAGTGAGAAAAAGAGTCATTGCTGACAGTGGTCTACGTTCCACAGGTGCCACTGCAAATTCGACTACATTAAATGAATACTATCATAATCTTAAGTCAAACTTGTCAAAACCCACAGCATCACCAAAGCTACTTGAGCAGCCAATGGAAGGTTTCGCTCTCAGAGAATCTAGTGATACATTATCACAGAAAACGAGTGCACATACAAACAATAAATACCCAAGTTCTCTTGTAGGTCAGGCCCTAAACGAGAACCTTTTCTTAACGTCGAGTAATAAGAGAAATATTTCTTTACCCAAGACTGAAAACTTTCTCCCTGCTTTAATCGCAAGAAATCGACGGATCAGATCAAGCAGTCAAAGTTACAGGAAGCCAGGTGTCAGAAAGCGAGGGAGCAAATGGGTTTTGAAGAAGCCAAGAGGCAAAGGCTGGCTCTCGAGAGGGGCCAGAGACATAATGGATTCTCCTTTCGATATGTTTGACTTAGATGAGGAAGAGTGCTACGAGGCACCCCAGGTCAGTGGGTCGGTGACCGATGAGGCAGGGAATCACAAGGAAAATCCCGTCCATGAGGTGGAGATACTTGTGACAGTCATTGTCAAGGATATTAATGACAATGCGCCTATTTTCCCCAACGTAACGATGTTTGGAGAAGTGCAAGAAAATGGCCCTGTAGGTGAGTTGAGCAAATTCCCTTTAAATTTTGGTAATTTTTACAAAGTGTAATTTTACAGTTTTTCTGCTTAGAAAGCACAATTTTTATCTATCAGCAGATGACAAAAACTGGCTTGAGCAAAAATTACTTGTCAGCACGCATTAGATTGTACATTTAACATTGCAGTTCACATCTAGAAAAAATATTTAATATTTTATGTTCGAGAGAGCAATTTTTAGTTAGTTATCACAATTTTTTTACATTAAATAGAACTATTTCAGTAAAATTTGAAATGCGCATGGTATCCATCATCTGTGTCTTTATTTTGAATTTTTACAACGTTACGAACATTTTCATTGAAGATATCAGAAAATTGTTGTATCATGCCAGTTTGACTACAGTGCAAGAATAATACTACTATATGAAACCACAGTCTCTTTCTCACAGAAACACAGATACAATGCTGTTGTAATTAAAATTTATCTCTTTGCTGTCTGTGAAAAATAAATTACCCCTTCTCTCTCTCTCTCTCTCTCTCTCTCTCTCTCTCTCTCTCTCTCTCCAACAACAACAACGACTGTTTTCTGATGAATTTCAACAAGATTAACGAAGTAAAAACCACAAATATGTTTTAGTGTAAACTGTATAGCCACATCCAGCCTAGCTCGCAACCCTATTTGAGAAAGGACCCCAATTTATCAGGGACGGGGATTCCGCATAACTTCACTGCTTTTCTGGTATTTTTACTTAAAAATTCAGTTTCATAAAAACAAACAAAAAAAAGCTCTTCCAAAGACTAACGGAATTCTATTTCTTATTTTGCCCCTCCAGGAAACTTTCGAAACGAAAATAGTACAGTAGGATTAAAGTTGAACAGCCATGGCGTTCCCGGCGCCGGATTCAAAAGCTTTTCGATATGAGAGTTTTTGTCTCTTAAAACGAATCCCTTTTTATCCTTTTTCTCTTCCCTATCACAGGCTTCCCACTTTCACGGCTGCCGTAATTCTAGGTTTCAGCACCAGTTTTACTTTGGTTTTTTCTAAATCGACATTTTATAAAAATCAGCTGTGAAGTTTTGCTCTGAAGAAAATTGAGAATAAAACACTCGCTACCTCTTTTTAACTTTATAAACCGTTCTTTCTTGTACCAGTTAACAGTGCTGTTGAAAAGTGGCTTCACTTACTCATTATTTTTGAGAAGCGTTTTTGGATAGGCTTTACAGCAAAGCAATTTTTATGTTTGAGCATTTCGTGTTTATTAAGCTTGTGAGAGCGATTTAACTGCAGAATTTTCATCACAGATTTTTAAATATAAACTGACACCCAGAAGTACGAGTGAATTCCAGTTGGCTCTTGGTTTATATGGCGGAACACTACACACACACACACATATATATATGTGTATGTATGTATGTATGTATGTATGTGCGTGTGTGTGCTTAGTAACTTTTAACCAGACCTCTTCCCATCTGAGAAAAGGGGACTACTGAATGTGTTATCCTTCCCTCTCTTAGTAAATCTTTGGAAAATGGATGCTACCCACATACCCTTTTCCTTCTCGGTTACGACCCACCACAGCCAACTGATTGTCGGGTATATAATTCATTGTCAAAGTCAACAAAGTACAATCGGTTATTGAACAGAGTCTCCCCGTCCTCTCGGGACACCCGATCTGTAGATGGTGAGGAGGCTTGTACGTAATATCAACACTCCACAACTTCGTTTGTCACGTGCGGCAAATACTAACCATACAACTAAATTGCTTCGCTGAATTCTTATGAAGGTTAATATGATGGAAGGTGTGATTCAGGGAAGCAAACCCAGTAAATTATTTGCGCTTTTAGATTTTGTCCGTTTCTAAGAAAAGAGAGCGGGAGAGTTGTGTGTGCATTACGAATCAAATATAAAGTCTGGAATGAAAGGGATTAAAATGACTATCCCATTGCGAGGGAAAGAGCAGACGAGGAAATTATTGTGGTCAGAAATTTATGCAGCAGCATTTTGCAACTATTTGGGCACTGAAAGCATTGAATGATTGAATATCTGAAAACATTTACTTTTGAAGAGTAAATACTTTCGTTTCTAATATC
>NC_089792.1:22708698-22726198 GCF_040412425.1 Macrobrachium rosenbergii
CCACAGGTGACTAAGGAAACAGGCCATTTTCTACATTTGTCTCATCTTTAATCCGACGTTTCGTAATATTACCTTTATTACATCTTCTGGGCATCTGTCAATAAACATCATAAAATTATAAAACAATCTTTAAAAAAAATTTAAAAAGACTAAAATTTACAATTACAAAGATATATGTAAAAGCAAAGACCGCCGACCAACCTTCAGTTTAGAGAGAGGAAGACTGAATGGCACGAGAGAAAACAGAAGGAGACACGTCAACTAAGATACAGTTGGATCGAAGAGACAAATGTAGAAAATGGCCTGTTTCCTTAGTCACCTGTGATTTGATATATATATGTATATATATGTGCATGTGTGTATGAAGGATTCTTCTCATATAAATGGTAGAAGAGACCATGTAAAATCAAATACGTCATGCAAGCTATGAGGAACGAGCTGCTTAGATGTATTTCTAAAAGAATGCTGTATTAATGTTTCCATATTATTCCCAAGTGTTATTAGTTGCCGTATTTATCAACGAGCAAATGAACAACCAGTCTTCCAAAACGTGCCCTGCTGTAGTATTTCAGTAGTCCAGTAAAGAATCGTCACATTTTTCATGCTAACTAGAAAAGGAAAGACTTACCTCGTACCATCTTTTTTTCGAAATTCGCTGCGAGAGAAATTCGCAGCCAAGGCCGAACGATATAGCCTTAATCGTAAGTCCTCGTATTTCACCGGGCCCTTACCAATATAGGGTAAGGAGTGCCATGAGATTTATGACGGCATAAGAAAAAGTATTGGGCGATAGGTGTGATGCAATAAACCTCACAGCTCAGTAGTTGAAGATGACAGATGCGAATTCTTTTGTTGCTGCGAGTTGGATTATCACTCGTGGAAAATGGAAGGTTATAATGCCAAACGTATGTGAAAAAGCGAAATAGTTTTGCCCCTCCCCCCCCCTTTTTAAAGTTATTTCAAAAGGCAGTCCACAAATTTTTGTCGTAGACTTTATATGTCTTCGTACGCTTTGGATGTGAGTAATACGTATGTGTTCTTGTTTGCTCGTGTGTGTTTTTCAGTAACATTTTCAAACGGAACCAAGTAAATAGAGAAGTCTTGTCTAAAATGCTGGGAGAACTGTTCTAACACATTGCATTCAAAGGCTAACCAGAAACTTCCAGCTGATCATAACAAATTTTCATGCTTGTATAAAATAGTATTTTCATATTTCCTTCAGCTTAATTTATTCCATTAATTACATCGTATGCGTTATCTGGAAGCTTGGTCCGCAGTTAATGATTATGAATAATAATAAGCAAGAACAATGTTAATAGCTTTGTTTTCAATCTCTTATTAATTGATATGTATAATAAAATACCCGCAGAAATGTAAAGCCAGTATATATCCACTGATATTATATATATATATATATATATATATATATATATATATATATATATATATATATATATATATATATATATATATATATATATATATATATATATATATATATATATATATATATATATATATATATATATATATTATATATATATTATATATACTGTATATGGCTGTCACGTTAAGTGATGGTTTTGCGGGAACTGCTGGTTCCCCGCTCGTTCCCTTTTGTGGATTGCTGCCTCCTTACCTTCAAGTTTTTTTTTGTTTTGATGTTCTCGTTGGTGAGCTGCCGTTTTTCTCTCGTCAGTCGGGTCTGGTAGGGCAGCGAGAGTAGCGGCAGTGGCAGCAGCAGCAGGCAGTTTTTGGAGTCGACGTTGGTCGAGTTTTTGAGCAGCAAATTGGAGCACGCCTACGAAGTGGAGCACGTCGTAGAGGTGGAGTGTGACCATGAGTAGTCGTGTGACCACGAGCTGCTCATCTTTGATGACAGCGTGAGGCTGTCCTGACGTCTCCATCGGGGTATTCTGGTTGGTGGGTTTTTGTCCCTGTTGTGCAGCTGAGGGCTGTCTTGGTGCCCCGATGGAGGACGTATGTTTGGTATTTTTTTTCTGCCTGCTGTTGTTTATTTTTGCCTTTTTTTTTTTTTAAGCTACTTTTTATTTATGAAGTTAATCGTTTATTTAACTTTATTTTGTTTAGTGCTGCCTCTTGGTTTTTTTTATGCTTATGGTTTAACTTTTTACCAGACCTGTCTCACTTAAATTAATATTAAGCTTATTTTATTGTTTTTGTTGTTTTCCCCTCCTTTGTTTGTTGCATCTGCCGTCAGTCATGACAGCCCCGTCCTAAGTATGTTAAAGAACCTGCATAACGGCCCACTCGGGTCGTTACAATGGCTTTACATTTCTCCGGGTATTTTGCTATAGATATCAATTGATAAGAGACTGAAAATAAAGTTGTTAGCATTGTTTTTACCTTTATTCAGAATCATTAACTGCGGACCAAACTTTCAGATAATACACCAAATATAATTAATGGAATAAATTAAGCTGAAGGAAATATGAAAATACTATTTTCTACAAGTATGAAAATTTGTTATGATCAGCTGGAAGTTTCTGGTTAGCATCTGAATACAGTGTGTTAGAACAGCTCTCCCAGCATTTTAGACAAGACTTCTCTATTTACTTGGTTCTGTTTGAAAATGTTACTGAAAAACACACATACAAATGTGCACGAGCAATCAAGAACACATACGCATTATTCACATCCAGAACGTACAAAGGTATATAAAATCTACGACAAAAACTTGTGGACTGCCTTTTGAAATGACTTGTAAAAAAAAAAAAGAAGGGCGTGTCAAAGCTATTTAGTTTTCCACATACGTTTGGCATTATAACCTACCGTTTTCAACGAGTGATAATCCAACTCGCAGCAACAAAAGAATTCACATCTGTCATGTTCGACTACTGGTTTCGTCCAATACCTTTTCTTATGCCGACATAAATCTCATGGCACTCCTTACCATATATATATATATATATATATATATATATATATATATATATATATATATATATATATATATATATATATATATATATATATATATATATATATATATATATATATATACTGGAGTGTCCTGCTTAGATTTACTGTACGTTCAGTTTCCGGACAAGTTTTTTTTTACTATTTGCTCTTCATTAAACGTGGACCTTTGTATTCCTGATTAAAAATTAGTGAAACTCCCATACACAGCATTATCTGATAATACATTTCTTTTATTTTGCACACCTGCGCGTAAACATTGAGAAGCAAAACGACTCGAAAAATAGAAATTTAACCATTTTTTTCCCCCCTCACGAAAATTGCTACGAACAAAAGAGAAAAATAAGTCTCGCATAAATTTGAGTACGTCGGGCGACATCGTGGAAAGAAACCGAAAACATAATCTGTAAAACATTTTAGATGTAAAGTGGTTTCCATTCCAGTCGGAACCCACGACAGATATTTTGGTGGTTAAGAGAGAGAGAGAGAGAGAGAGAGAGAGAGAGAGAGAGAGAGAGAGAGACTCTCTAGAGAGAGTGACTCTCTATTGCAGACGAAGTTTTTTCCACTGTAATTTTATTAACGCTAAGGAATACGCTTCCCATTTTATGCTTGATCATTTATTTCAGTGCACGAGCTGGGGAAAATTGCTCTTACGTAGTATTATTATTATTATTATCATTATTATTATTATTATTATTATTATTATTATTATTATTATTATTATTATTGTTATTATTATTATTATTATAATTTGGCAGCAGACCCTCTTTTATGCAGGTTTTCTTGAATATTATTGCTGCTTCAGCTGCATTTACTTTGTCCGCAATAAGGAAAATAAAAAAGTCTTCTACAAAATAAATGCAGCTGAAGCAGCAATTATATTCAATAAAACCTGCTTAAAAGAGGGTCTGCTGCCAAATTATAATAATAATAATAATAATAATAATAATAATAATAATAATAATAATACGTAAGAGAGAGAGAGAGAGAGAGAGAGTGACTCTCTATTGCAGACGAAGTTTTTTCCCCTGTAATTTTATTAACGCTAAGGAATACGCTTCCCATTTTATTCTTGATCATTTATTTCATTGCACGAGCTGGGGAAAATTGCTGTTATGTAGTAAGTATTATTATTATTATTATATTATTATTAAGATAACCCTATTCATATGGAGCAAGCCTACGGGGTCTATTGACTTCAAATCCAAGCTTCCAGCAAATATGGTGTTCGTTTGAAAGAAGTTACAGAAGATAATAGGAAACAGAGAGAGGACGTCAGTTATCAGAAGAGCAAAATAGAAAATATACATCTTAATAAATTAATAGGTAAATTGATAAAAATACAATTAAATCTTAAAAAAAAAAAAAGGTAAATTTATTGAGGGTAATAATGCATTGCACATTCGCTCGAACGTTTAAGGCTCTAATTGCACAACATTAATTCAGCATTGGTGAAAAATGACGCTCAGAAGAGTTTCACGTTAAGGAAACTAATCTCCCTGCATATCAGATAAGACATAAAATCTTTATAAATTACATTTCTCTTCTAGCATATGCTGGTGCTTAGAGTCCCCTCCTGGGGATTGCTCATCTAGGCAATGAATGTATTTGTAAGGCCTTGCGCAATGATGTTCATCTATTATGAATAATCTGTTTCTCTGTCCTTCTCCGCTATGCATGGACACAGACACATATAAACATATATATATATATGTATATATATATATATATATATATATATATATATATATATATATATATATATATATATATATATATATACACACACATATACACATACACATATACAGATATATACATATATATGTATATCTGTATACATATGTACACATACATATCTTGAATTGGTCCCGTGGATGATGTATATAAGAGATCCTCGCGTGAAAATAAAAGAAGGTACCAAGACTTTCAACTTTTATGGAAGATGACTTTGGAATAAAATTTTAAAGTCTTGGAACCTTCTTTTATTTTCACGTGAGGATAATATATATGTATATAATACACGCACACACACACACACACACACATACATGCATCAAACAACCACAGGGAAGAAATGAGTGTATGTCCGTAACTAACGTGTCCCAGTGAAGTGATCAGCTGTTTAATCTCGGACTGGCACGTCGACTACTCGAATCGTATTTAAATGCAAATATGTCACTCTTGAAAGTAGTGTCCATACAAATAAGTTCCGTTTTCTGTTTATATGCAACTGGGGTTTACAATTCAGAAGTGTATTTCCCATGTACAAATTCCACTCTCTTGAAGTGACTTTGACAATTATTATTCTCGGCAAAAGTGCGATAAATAGATCCATAAAACTTATCATCTGGTGGAATGAATTTTGCCTCTTCTGAAAATAAAGTTCATTTTATATTTCCGTTCAGTTTTTTTCGGAAGTTAGATGAATATTTGTATCATTGGATGATTTCATCCTCATTATATCAAGACCTCTGGGCACTTGATTTTAATCTATTTCAAAAGGTTACCCTTTATTCTCCCTCTCTAGTTTCCTACTTTTGACGTTATAATTAATTATATTAATTTACGACCATATTTAAACTCTTGCAAAAATATCAGAGCACGCAGGCCAGACTTCATATCTCATTTGCCAAGGAACATTTGGTCTCGACAGCGTCATCCCGAATGGCAGCTGAATAATAGGTTTGTGCGGTGCGGCGGACATCAATCTTATTACTGTGAGAGTCTCGAGACCTGGGTTTGTCTGTGAAGGACTTGGAGTTATAAGAGATAAATCGATATTTTATTTCGTTAAGATAACATCAGTGATATTGATGATATAATACCCAATGTATATTCATAAATGTTTCCAGTGTGTAATACACTCCATATTTCACTATTACCAAAATACTGACGTAATTGTTGACGGAATAGGTATTGTCATAATGATAGCAGAAGAACAACAACAACACTTGGTAATGCTATTTAAAAAATAAGAAAAATCTTGCTTTCAGCATCACATTAGATCACCATGATTTTCCAGTGCTGGTATGTCATGAAGAATGCATTTTCTAGTAACATCAAGTGACATCGTATTGCCCGAAGAATATGACGTCCGTTATGTTATGAAAATTGTTAATATGCTGTTTATTCACGCATTATAATTAGGACAATCATAAATTACGAAATATCCCCACATGACGGAAACCTGCAAAATGCTGTTCTCATTTATTAATCAAGAATTCTGAAAAATTACGGAAGAAAGAGGCCATGTATCCTTTTTCTAAAACTGTACAAGTAGAATTCTGCTGAAGAATAAGGCCTCTGCAAACATCACTTGAACCTGTTGCATTTCTTAATAAGACAAGAGGAGATTAGTAATAAGGAAAAATATGTGTGCCCTAAATACTTAATTATACGGGAATAGATTAATAAGCAGTAAAGGGAATTGCGCAAGAATATGTTGATAAGCAGTCAGGGAATTGCAAAAGAATAGATTAACAAGGAGAACAGGGAATTTCACAAGACTAGATTAATATGCAGAAAAGGAACTACACAAAAAGAGATTCTTAAGTAGAAAAGGGAACAACTCAAGAATAGATTCAGAAGTAGAAAAGGGAACTACACAAATATAATTAATAAGCAGAAAAGGGTATGACACATAAGCAGAAAAAGGAACTACACAAGAGTAGATTAATAGGCAGAAAAGGGAATGAAACATAATAAAAAAATGGACCCTAGCTGCAACCTCTTTCGTTACTTTTACTGTACCTCCGCTCATACTCTCTTTCTTTCATCTTACTTTCCACCCTCTCCTAAACAATTTTTTCGTAGTGCAACTGCGAGGTTTTCCTCCTGTTACAACTCTGATTCCTCCTTCACTCTCAAGTTTCCTTTCAGCGCTAAATGACCTCGTAGGTCCCAGCTCTTGGCCTTTGGCTGCAATCTTATATTACCATCCTTCCTTCCATAATTTCCAGGTACGGGCACAGTGGTCGTTCGCCTGACGGACGAAAACGACAACTCCCCACGACTTGCCCGGCAGTACTGGGAACTGGAAGTGGACGAGACGTGGGGCGATGGGCCCCCGAATAACTTGACCCTTTTGGAGATGACGGCGGCAGATCCTGACACGAAGAATCAATTCTCTTACAAGGTATTGTCCTGCCGGCCTTGGGTGTTGCGAAATCGAGGTATCTGAGCGTTGTACTGTGTATGTATGTGTGTATGTATGTGTATGAATGAATGAAGTTTATCACTTGCACAATTGTTCAGTGCATTAATACAATTAAGAACAGGGCCTCATTTCAACAGGACGGTATCTAGCGAAGATGACTTTTAGTCCTAGAAAGCTTGTAACTTTTCTTAAATAAATATCTCCGTTTAGTTAATTAATCAAATATATCATCCAGTTTCAATGGGGTCCTATATATATATATATATATATATATATATATATATATATATATATATATATATATATATATATATATATATATATATATATATATATATATAAATGAACTTTCGTGAACTGTTGTTAGATTTAATTTATTAATCAACATACATACACACACACACATACATATATATATATATATATATATATATATATATATATATATATATATATATATATATATATATATGTGTGTGTGTGTTTTTGTATGTATCTATGTAAGTTAAATGTAGTATAAAAGATATTAATTAATTAAAAGTATCACCTATTCGCAAATGTTAATTACAAGGTAAAGCCAAATACTACAACAACTCTGTATCGCACAAGCCTACAAAAAATCTTTAATGGAGGTGATTTGATCTTCGCTCACTGAAATGAGCGAGAGAATGTGTGCTTTGAAGCAGCCTCCAAAGGAAATGGTTTTCTGAACACAGAGAATTCAAGGTTAACTTGGCGCTAGTTCTGATAACTTGTTTTGCATAACACACAAACGTCTCATTAGAGTGGGTTTGGCAATTCCGCGCTTGATTTACATTTTGGGGTGCGAGCCTTGTGTGTGTATGTGTGTGTGTGTCTAGAGCGTGTGTAAATGTGTAATTTACATATGTATATACACGACAGTAGCAAAGGTACAATGCATTCAAAACACGATCCAGAGAAGCCTGGTTCAAAGAGTAATATGCGCGCAGATGATTGGACAAATTGACAGTTGGAAAATAGATGATTGAAAGAGGTGTGTGTGTGTGTGTGTAAATATGTAGATTAGCAAACATGCATACACACATGCAGTATGAATGCAAAATATAGTCTCTGTTTGGTATAGTTGAAGCATTATGGCTAGGTGTAAAGTTCAATATGAACTTTGACCTCTAAGTATGACCTTGAACTTGTCCTCATTGTGCACTAATCAGTATGCACGTCAAACATGAAGTCTTTATTTCGTATAGCTCAAAAGATTTGGCCAAAGTTAAACTCCTGTTTGAACTTTGATCTTGAACATATCCCAAAACTTAGATAGCTTTTGCGAATTATGACAGCCATGTTTCGGGTGTTGGCTTGTTTTTTTTTTAATCTATCCCTAGACCAGGACAAACAAGCGAGTAATCGCAACTAAATACATAACTTCAAATCCGGGATAATAAAATACATCCTCGACGAAGAAATTAAACTAGAATAAAATGGCAACAATGTTTAAATACAAATATACTTCCGAGTTTAGACAAAAGTAGAAAAATAACAAGAAAACCCACAAATGCCCTTGGAGTTCTCAACAAAAGGGTCACAGTCTCTCCCCTCACCCTCAATACCAGTTTTTATTAACGAAACTGTTACTTACATAAAATGCTGAATATTTCTTTCACAGAGGAACTGGTCATTTTTCTCTCTTTGTTAAATCTTACTCGAGTGTCAGATTCGTTTGGGCCCGTTAATGGGCCTGTGAAGGAGGAACGACAAAAGTGAATTCATCCTCTAAAGTTACTCACGCAATGGAGCAATTGCTAATACTTTTCAAAGAGTCGTTTATGGAAATTTCGATGGACGACACGCGGGGCACGGCCGCATACAAAGGCTCCCCCGCTCGCCCCTTGTGAAAGCCTCACCCTCTCCAGCCCGTTTAGTTGTAGTTTCGTCGGTTTTAGCTTTCATTACCAAATAATTCTTGCTTTTTTCTTATTTTTTAAAGTTTTCCTTTACATCCATCCATGTCATTTCATTCGTCCTTTTTTTTGAAATTTCGAAAGAGTTCAGAGCGAAATGTAAAGCGAGTTACTCAAGTCATCTCCTCATAATAAACCGGCTATGAAAAAAAGACAGGGTGATGGAATTCCTCAACTTGCTTGTTTAGAAATAATTCTTGTTAACAAGTGCCTAGTACACTTATTGCATTAGTGTACTAGGTGATTATAAAAACGTGGACGGGAAATTCTGCAAATCGAATAACTATAGGTTTAACTATATTACAATTTTTTCAGTTTACATCAAAAAACGTTTAAATATATTTCATTTTTTCAATTTATATCAAGAAAAGGTTTAAATATATTTACTTTTTTAAATTTATGACAAGAAAGGGTTTAAATATATTTCCTTTTTTCAATTTATATCAAGAAAATGTTTAAATATATTTCTTTTTATCAATTTGTATCAAGAAAAAGTATAAATATATGTCCTTTTTTCAATTGATATCAAGAAACGGCGACGTCATTCGTAGTTATAGTTAGTAACTGCTCTAGTCTTCGGTAAATATGACAGAGAACGAGAAGCTGTGCCCGTAAGAAGGTCTTCTTCAAACAAACACAAGTCAGAGAGGTGCTGGGTGACTGAAGCACTTGCATGACACCTACGAGACGGGAGACTGGAGACGAGTGATTTTAGGAGACAGTTCAGAAAAGACATGAGCAAGAGTGGTGGAATTTCACGGAGGGCCTTTGCGTCTTGTTAGCCAAACGTTCAGACTTCTTTAGCAGGTTGTTAAGATGTATCTCTTGACTTTCACTTAGCAAATACTTACTCACAATTGTGGCTCATTTGCCACTTTTTATCGTAAAATACCCACGAGCCTCGTAGGGAGGGGGTGTTAGTGCCGTCAGTGCGTCTCATGCGGGGCACTGTATGTATTACTTAACGTTCTTTGCGGCATCCCTTCGGCCCATAGCTGCAGCCCCTTTAATTCCTTTTACTCTACCTCCATTCTTTCTTCCGTCTTACTTTACCTCCATTCTTTCTTCCACCTTACTTTCCACCCTCTCCTAACAATTGTTCCATAGCGCAGCTTCGAGGTTTCCTCCTGCTACACCTTTCAAGCCTTTTCACTGTCAATTTCCTTTTCAGCGTTGAATGACCTCATAGGTCCAAGCGCTTGGCCTTTGACCTAAATTCTGTTTTCTATTCTATTCAGTACTGAAGAATTCTCTGGCCTTGTTCCTTCACGGCTAAATATTTTTCTTCTTCTCTACAGATCGTTGAAGACAGTGGCTGGGGCTGGGACCACTTTGGTATCCGGTCGACTGGAGCATCTGGTCAGCTCTATGCCCTGAGGACACTGGATTATGAGGACGATACCCATCGCCAGGGATTCAAGTTCATGGTACAAGTCACTGATCGGGTAAGTGAGAAGTCATACCCTCTCTCTCTCTCTCTCTCTCTCTCTCTCTCTCTCTCTCTCTCTCTCTCTCTCTCTCTCTATAGGTATACTTATATTTAGTTTTTGCTGTGGAATGGATTTCTGACCATCAAAACTTAACACTTATACGAGATGAATCTATGACATTGGTCTAGGAATTAGCAGAAATCAAGTCTTTCGTTACTCTTAGTATCTATAATTATAGTATCTGTTGTTTGTGAAAGCGCTTTTCGTGTGTGTGTGTGTGTGTGTGTGTGTGTGGATCGACATGCGTCTGGTGAGTCTTCAATGTCGTGTTTGAATTGTGTGATTTTTTCATTTATAAATCGTAATTTGAAAAGGAACGTCTCAGATATAGCAATGATCATAATTTTAGCCCAAAACTTTAGTTGCAATGATCCAGCTTTAGAATCCTTTTTTTTTTTTTACGTGTTTTGTCTCCTATTGCATTTAGTTGCTTGCCTCACTGTAGTACGATGCTTAGGAAACGGAATTTTAAAAGTTCTATGCCAAAATTTCCGCCTGCTACAAATATGAAATATATATAGGATGAGCTTAATCATGAGAATCGTAACAAGAGCAAACAAAATCTGATCCTCAGATGTCGACTTGCTTAAAGATTTAGAATAATTAAGATCATTGCTGGAAAAAGCTGGAAACAGCTTTCTAGATAAAATGTCAGTGAACAGCAAAAATTAACTCAGAACGTGAAAAACCTATTATTCATACCACTATTACATTCAATTATACATACGAAGTATATAAAAAGCAATTACGTACGATGTTGCTCAGTGCCTTTCCGCACTTGAATCATGGGGATATTTTACTTTGCTAAATGAGGTTAGTTAGCTTATTTCTTAAACAACAAACTCGGTCCCAAAATGCTCTAGTATAGTCTTGTCTATTAAGAAACCAACAACAGGGGTTGAAGAGGCTTGTTGAGTAACTTATAAACCAGTCGGTCGACTTGGTCAAGTTCCCGGGAAGAGGCCAGATGGAGGGAGAAACTGTTAAAACAAATTATGACCCTTAGTTCCTTTCTTCCAATGTTGTTTTCTTTTGTTTTCCTCTGTTGTTTCGCCTTCGTTTTCTTAGTAGAGTGCACCGGTGAATGTATAGACAACTGTGAATTATTTAACCAGAACAAAAACAAAAGTACTACATTTTCCACTGCTTGCGACGTAGGTAAAATATAACGCAATGGCAACTGCTTAACAATACCCAGTTAGAGCGCATTTCGAAAAAACAGCGAGGAGACAGGTGACTAGAGGGTTCTTCAGTGCAGCGCACCCTATAGTCAGCTATAGACTTCGATATTTTGGTGGCTTTAGACACCACTGAAATGAACCCCACCGTCACCTAGAAATGTACAGTAGTTGCAACATCATTATGTGTTTTTGAATGTTTGTCTTCAAGAGGTAAGGACTTCAGTGGTGAAGTGTTCCGTTTTCATTTTGAAAATTTTATAGATTTTTATCGTAGTTAATGCTACTCTGAATAAAATATATATATTTTATAGTTTTATATATAGTTATCATTAATTCATTTTCTAATTGTCATTTATGTTACTTGTAGGTTTATCACGAGTTACAGTGGTTCTTGAGAATGTTGCAATAAAAGTGAAACAATGGTACTCCGAATTTTGGTGCTTGGAATTGTTACATACATACATGCATATGTTAGGTACAGTACATAATATATATATATATATATATATATATATATATATATATATATATATATATATATATATATATATATATATATATATATATATATATATATATATGTGTTTTATAACCGTTGGTTTTTAGAAGGTATTTTGAATTAATACCAGACCTCACTGATATATTTTAATTGAATATTTGTGTATTTACAATATTTTTCAGAGAGTGCTCTATCTTTTCAGAGTTTGTTCCAAACATCTTTTAACCGCAGCCCAACAGAATACGAACGTTTTTATTAAATTTTGTTTTTAAGGCGAGAGAAATCTTACTGCAACACACACACACACACACACACACACACACACACACACACACACACACACACACAGGTAACTCAAAACCGTAATTCCTCGGTGAGCTAGACTATGGCAATTGACGTTTTCTATGTTATTTTATTTGCTTAACAAGAATTTAAAGTAATATTTGTCGGCCGGCTGTAACTAAACTGTAATTGACCTTTGCAGACTACGCTACCGACGGGGTAGTTCCCTAGGGGTGGTGTTTACTGGTTACAATTTTGCCGTGTGGAGGAGGGTGGGGGGCTCGCCGCGGAATGCCGGCTTAGATCTACCCTGTCGGTAGTGTAGTCTTCAAAGGCCAATTGCAGTTTAGTTACAGTCGGCCGACAAAATAATACTTTAAATTCTTGTAAAGCAAGTAAAATAACATGGGAAAACGTCAATTGCAATAGTCTAGCTCACCGCGGAACTACGGCTTAGAATTACCATTAATCTTTCGGTACTTTCACTACAACAGTGCGTTGATATACTAATTCGTCATTCCATTATATTTACAGGGGTAACAACGATCGCTGTTAAATTCATAAGAATTCTCCTTCGCGTTCCCTGCTTGAGCGGTTTGTTTATCGGGTTGTCATATTACTCGTCTTATGTCAAATCCTTGGCTAACATCGTCCAGATTTTCTAATGTTTTATTTTCCATTTTGCAGAATTTACTCTAATTACTTCTTTGAAATAATCTTTTATTCGTTGTCTTTTTAGGGGATGGCGGATGGGTCGACCCCAGACATCAGGACACGGCCTGGGTGGGCGTTAAGCTCCGAGACCTCAACGACAACGCGCCGCAGTTCGTTCGTCCCCACGCCCACGTCACCATAAGTGAAGACGCCCCTCCGGGCACTGTGCTGGCTACCGTGTCCGCCCACGATCCAGATGTTGTAAGTATAGTCATTGTGTAAACTACTTTTAGTTTAGAGATAGGGCGTATAATGTGTCTTTTACCATAGAAAAACTTATTTCATTGAGCACGATGTTTGATCAAAGGGCTTATTGCTTCCCAGTTCGTTTAGAAATGTAATATTCCTTACGTGGTGGCACGTGTGTCGACTGTTAATTGTAAGCAACGTAAGAGGTAACAGTATGTGCTTTTTATTTGCGTATACATTGCCCGGTTTTTATGTATCTGCATTGCGTGGTCTACCAAATTTACGAACTATTTTTATTCAATTCCATTCTCGCTCCTCTTGTTTCGATTACCTAACAGAAGATACCTATTAGCATAGAGCTTCTCATCTAATGATGTATATAACCGAACATAAAGCATCGAGATCCTGTAGATTTCACCAGATTATTAGTTTTACTTTTGCAGATGAAAAAAAGGGCTAGACGCCTCTTTTAGTAATGAAATATAGCGAGACTTATTACATGAAACAAAATTTAATACAACCAGCACGAGACAGATTGCCATTATTATATATATATATATATATATATATATATATATATATATATATATATATATATATATATTGCCTCATATAAAGAGATATATATATATATATATATATATATATAGATTATTAAAAAAATCCTTTCCCCGATGTGCGAAAAAGGTCTGATGATATTTAAGTATGAAAATATAGTACCCATTCTCTGACTGCTGACAATTGCATCATTTAAAGAACAGGTTTCATTTTTCAGTTCCAGAACGTTACTGATAGTTATACGCAGGCCTCTCCAAAAGTGAATTGCCTCACCAGCACAAAGAGATTTCTATTTTCCTGAGACACATCATAAAGTATTTATACTGTTGCATGAACTTACTGTTATTAATTTACCGAGATTATTAAAAAAAAAAATCCACGAAACCCCCATTTCCACAGAGATCCATGAGCATTGCCCAGTTATTTTCTTAGAAAATCACTTAAGATTTTATAGGTAATTCACAAAATGTCTTGCATTACTGAATGAAATTTACAATGGCTTGTGCAGGTCTGCAAAACAAATAATGAAACGTAGATGGAATAGGAGCGTGTTGAATACTGAAAGGGCTTAAGTATATGGATCATGAAGTAGGAGGATCATATAATCTCTGGACAATATTAGTTTTAGATTATATTGTAATATTCAGTAAGGAGACACAAAGTTTTGGAGGTGTTAGTGACAAACAGGTAAATGAATATGTGACAGTGTGTCCCAAATGAAATAAAAGAACCAGGAAAATGCAAGGAAAAATGAGTAAAGTGATATATGTATGAAATAAAGGAATGAAATATCAAGAAAAAGAGAGGAAACTTATAACGTGTAAACGATGGATCATGTGCTGTTTGGTGTTTTGCGTGTAGGCAGTTTTTAGTAAGTGTTTAGTAAATGGGTTTGGGACTACTGTATATGGAAGTAGGTATAATTATCAACACATTTACGGACATATAATTGTCAAGACTTTATAAACAACGCAATACTACCTACATTAAATTCAGGGCTTGGCGTACATGCTTCGCTTATCCACGTCCTGAACCTCTCTCTCTCTCTCTCTCTCTCTCTCTCTCTCTCTCTCTCTCTCTCTCTCTCTCTCTCTCTCTCTCTCTCTCAAAATAAGCCAGGACAGTCTTGACCCCATTCTGCATGAATATCAAGTTCCTAACTCAATTGACGCTGGCAAATAAAAAAAATTTGCATTCATAAACTCTGGTTCACCTGAAATTAAGAGAAAAATATAAAGTTTCCTGGATTTGGAAAACAACTGGAAGCATTTAGGGGAACAAGATCCCTGGAGTTTGCTACCCAGAATTCCCCCTTTTGCCTCCGTCCTTTCAACTAGCTGCCAGCTCTTCCCTTATAAGAAGTCTTACTTTACTTCCCTGTCTTCAAGACTTCCTATTCCAGATGTCAAGACTTCAAAACTTAATGAACAGCTTTTCAATGTGGCCGATTTTGAACGTTCATTTCAGTTCAGGGTCATTTGAATACTAATAATATGTTTAATATAAACATTTCAGCTGTACAACTACAGTTATTCTTAGACTGGTTTTCTAGGTACAATACTACACATATTTATGCTTAGTGGGCATATGGTATCTTTTTCGTATGCCTTTATTATAAGCCCAAGGATTTTGCGATAAATAGGTGGCTTACATTCCCTGCAAATATTCATTGATTTATTGAACTTTGAGAATAATTACACGAATTAAAAAAAAAAAAATTAGACACGGGCAAAAGGACATTTTTTTTGTAGCCGGAAAATAAATTAACTTCTTCAGTAGTAATCCACTGGAAATATTGTGTTTTTTATCGGCTATATCGATTCGTGACGCACGAAGCAATAAGCATTGCCTGTTTTTTTAATTAATTTAGCGAATATATTTCACTGCTGATATGAAATTTAAATATTTAACCAGTTTTAATCGTAATTTGGGGCTAGAACTCTATCAATAACAGTTTGTGAGTACGAGAGAGAGAGTGAGTTTAAAAAATATAACTAGGCAGATTAACTCTGAATTAAATTGAAAGTAGTTATGCCTCTCTTATATCGAATTCGTATTCAGTTTATCAACACACTTCCAATATTCTATTTTCCAGCAATTTCAACTACTTTTTTTTTTACCCCGTTTGGCAGTAATGTTGAATATAATTTTTGCGCCAGTGTTTTTTTTTTTTTTTATCTTAAAACTCAGCGGCGGTCTTAAAATCTCAATGCTGGTGATTCTATGAAGCTGGGTCTTCAGCAAGAATCATTTTCTTTGATTGCGCATACATTTATTTTATGACAACGAAGCCTTCGGGTGTAAGGGATAGCTTCCTTTTATGAGTTTGACTCTTGACATTTCTCTAAAGGTTCCTTTTGAGCGTTTATGCAGCTTTATCTTTTCTTCGTCTGTTTCATTTTTCATTTTCCTTCTTTCATAAGTTTGTTAGATGCGATTTCTTTTTATTGCTTATACTGCATTTTAGGTCATTGGTTTTCCGGCTTCATTTTCTTTTTCCAATTGGATTCGAGTCTTCAGAAGTACTTTAATGTGAACATTGAATAAAAAGGTACATTTAATCAAAGAGGCTTTGCGTCTAGTAAGAGTCGTTTCTTCTACAAAGGTGTTCGAAGTGGTTGTTAGCTTGTCAGTAGCTCCAGTGGCATAAACCTCCTGTGATAACCTTGTGTCGCCAGATAGGTGAAAATCAATAAAAAAATCAATTTTGTGATATCCATCCATTCTTACAGAGCCTCTCCAGTTTATCCATTTCTGACGTAAGCGGAAATGTAAATTATGCAGTACTGCGTAATAAGAGTTATTCGTTAGATATTTACAGGTCCTCGACGAAGAAAAGTAGAAAATTATATAAACGAGTATGTATCGTATGTATGTATGGATGGATGTATACATAAACTCATTTTAGTATTTATTTTAGGTGCGTTCGTTATGTCTGTGTAGTTGCTATGTAGTACAGTATACAATTGCTGAATGGCCTTTCTCTTCATTTGATGATTCTCTCTCTCTCTCTCTCTCTCTCTCTCTCTCTCTCTCTCTCTCTCTCTCTCTCTCGTATGTCTTCAGATTTTATATATTTGCATTTTTTCCATTCTATCTCATTTCCCCAGGGGGGAGCCGGCCAAGTGGACTACTCTGTAGTGGGTGGTTGGAACTCGCTGCGGGTGGACGAGACGGGAGGCGTGACGCTGTCCCGCCGTTTGGACCGCGAGGCTGAAGAGGGCGCCCTGGGCATCGCCGAAATCCTGGGCACCGACAGAGGGGAGCCTCCCATGACCGCCACCGCTACCCTGACGATCACCGTCACAGACGTCAACGATTGTCCCCCGCGCCTTCTTCCTCCGGACGTCCTGCACGTGACAGAGGGCGACCCTCCCGTCCTGCTCGGTGTCCTGACGGCTACTGACGATGATGTGTGGGCCTTTGGGCATGGGCCTCCCTTCAGCATGTCGCTGTCGCCGTCGAATCCTCCGTATGTCATGGATCTCGTCAGTTTGAAGTTCGATCAGCGTGAGTGTGAAGATAGTATTTTGGTTTAGAAGTGT